>NC_042958.1:48805163-48825163 GCF_901001165.1 Salmo trutta
TCCTCCAGGTTCTGTTGAGAGATCTTAAGGCTCTCCTCCTCTGACACACAGCCCTCACAGGACAGACAGGCACTCAGCAACACCTGCTGCTGGAGGGGAGGCGCGGAGGCAGGGACCTCTCCGTTGGCTACATCTTCCTCCAGAAGGGAGCTAACGCCATCACCACTTTGCTTCTTGTTGCACTGGAAATGATCAATCAATACATCAATCAAGGTTAGAATTGGACACAATATAAAATGTTTGACTGTCATATGCTAGAAGTAACACACTCAAACAACTGGGATAGGCACTCAGCAACACCAGATATGATTGGAATGACAATCTCTGTGGCAGAGAGCCACTTCCGCACTGCACAGTGAAACCACAAACATTACATGGGCTTACCTGTTTAGTGCAATTCTCACACTTCTCCTTGCGTCTTCCCATGTTCACTTCTGACATTTTTATCATATGATATGGCTGTTGGATTTCACACAAACACAAGAGCAAGGTCAGTGAGCCATCTAACTCAACAGTAGACCTAACTCTGTATTATCCATCCAACTCAACAGTAGACCTAACTCTGTATTATCCATCCAACTCAACAGTAGACCTAACTCTGTATTATCCATCCAACTCAACAGTAGACCTAACTCTGTATTATCCATCCAACTCAACAGTAGACCTTGAATCTTCACAACATTTCTACACATTCTCCTTGGACAACTGCCCACTACTAAGATCAAAACTAAATTGCTAGTATTTGTTTTTGTGTGTGTGTGTGTGTGTGTGTGACTCAACTCCACCCAACTTCTACATTGTTAACCCTGTCCTAACCAATCATGATCATTCTTCTAATCTCAACCGAAGCATATAATAATGATTTTAAACTGCCTATGGCGACAAAACAGTGTCCTGTCATCACAAAATAGCACACATAATTGCACCAAATGTGTGAATAGGCAGGCGATAAAGCCGTACTTTTTTATAAGCTATTACATAGGTACATTATGATAACTATGTTGATGAAGACCCAAAGCATCTGTGCTCTTGGTAGGCTACTAAAACAACAACAACAACAAATGAGTAGCTCGCGACATGTTTCATTTATTTATAAAGTATCACTCGTGCTAGAAAAGAATGGAGAACCATGAGCTACTATATTCAATATTGGCTTATTGTATATCATACAGTAACTAAAAGACACAAATAACATACCGCTATATAAAAATAATCTACTATCATAATTGTCTGATATATTATGTAATAAATGGTAAATAACGGTTGAAGCATCTGTGAGTACATATAGGCCTATTATCAGGAACAAATTTAAACAGCAATTGTGGTGGAAATTGCTATTTATATCCTGGTAATATGGTTAAAGGATCTATTCTTATGCTTTCTGGTAAGTTTTAAATCCCTAACTAAACAGTAATTGGAGGCAGGAGAAAAATATTCCTTTCTTATCATCAAATGTGCAATTTCTAGCTTGCCTAAAAGACAACCTTGTTCTCCAGAAGCCGAGCGTATATGAAGGCGACACAAGCTACGTCTATGACGTCTGTACCAGGGTCCACCGTCAGCCACGTATTAGTACAATTGTATATTTCAATAAATACGCGAATATTATATCAGTGCACTCACCGGTTGGACGTTTTCTAATGTTCTGCCTTTAAACAAAATAGTTGAAAAACATTTCAAGAAGAAGGGGGAGTTAGAGCAGGGGTAATATGCAGTGTTCGAGATAGCAGGTGATCTCATACAGCTTGCTCAGCAATATCTGGAGCGATTACGATACAGCTGAAAGGCAACAACGGTCAACATGCGACTCGGCCACGGTTTCGGTCACAAGACCAGCTAATGTTGAAATGAGTCGGGGGTTCCAGACAAGTTTTCACGACGACTTGACTTCAGAATACGTGACTCCATTGTGTTCACCGGTCATGGAAGAGCGCATGCGTAAAACCTTTTCGGTACACCAGAAGTACATTGGTTTCCAATGGAACGCTGCGTTTGCCTTGCAGCATAGCGTTGCAGAAGCAGTTGTAGCGTGTTCTGTGTGTTGCACGTTGGATTTCCAACGTGTGCATCAAATTGTATGCGTAGACTTGACATAAATAGTATATGATCAAATAAACAGAAAATAAAAGAGACGGTGCGTCTTTTCTTCTATGTTTTTGTGTGATTTTTGAAAATATCAGAGACACAAGGTGTTAGAAATACTGGGCGGATTCTATTATGTTACGGTGCAACGGTCTATGGCGCAATATTATAAACCCATAGGCGCAATATTGCGAGACTTCCGGGAACGCTTGTGAAACAATCCAAACAGACCATGCTTGGTTTTTAGCTTTTGACAAATCAATTAGAGAAAAAAATATTCCTTAGTTAATTTTCTCAAAATCTAAAGGCACGACCTAGATTCAAACCAATGTCTTAAATAGTTGAACATGTTATTACTCGAGTCTCGTGAAAGTGATACACGTTTTCATTTTTTGTCTAAAACAACATTTTATGAAGGAGTGCCTTTGAGTTGGAAGACCTGCACATGCGCACTTTGGCTTGAGACGACTGTTAAACGTGTAGATGACCTACGCAAGAGTTCAGTTTGCCAACGTCCCCTACAAGTGTGTTTGGAGAAGCAGTTTTAGCCTATCATCATACTGGACTGTCTTTGGGAGCGCACGTCTCAAATGGATCAGTAATCTGCCCTGCTCAGTCATGTTGTCAACACGACAGCATGGTGCACTGTTCGGGGAGATACGTCTCTTTTCCATAAAATATGTTAGAATTTTCGAACAAGTTTCACTGGGAAGGCAGTCAAAGCGTTTTTTATCAAACGCAATACATTTTTCACCTGAAAACACATAATCCTACTCATTACTCCACGTGCTTAATTACGTACATTTTGTTATGGGTTTATTTCGCCTTCACTTTGAACAGGGCACCTGGCACACGCCCGGGAGGCAGCTCGGTTCCAAAACGAATGCTATCAACTTTCATCCGGTGCCAGACACGCCTATCCGGGAACCCGCGAAATACTAATCGAATCCCCTCATTGCAACAACGTTAAACTGCTCATCCAATCAGTGAAGACTTACCCCGGAAAGAAACAACACCCCACCACCGTGTGTTTTTGCTGTAAAATGAAATGAATTGAAACTTCTCTAAAAATTAAATGTAAGTTTAACTATCGTCAAGCCGATTTGTTACATTGTTTCCGGTGTGTATCATTTTCGGGAATTTCTTTGAAGAGTCTAAGGTAAGACAAAAATTAATAGGTATGGATACACATTATTTAATTCAAAGTATTATAGGCGAGATTATGAGTGATCGTAAATAGTTTACCACACGGTACTTCGATGCTCTGGAGTAGGATTCTCTTTTAGGGGCTTTGGCACAACAACAACAAAAAACATACTACCCGCTGGGGATGTAGGTTTAATATTAATAATAAGGTATGGTCACGGATGAATGCAATGCCGGATGTTTGAACCGGGAAATAGTTAGTGATGAGGGAATGTGGAAGCAGATCTGAAATACAAAAAGCCCTACTCCTGACAGACATCCTCCCTTCTCCCTGTTTCCTTGAAGTAACCACTGACCTATCATATAATTACAAGTGTAAGCAACGGTTGTTCTATATTACATAGCTTTTGCCTATCCTTCTTGTATACAACTGTAATGTCTTTCTGTCAGATGGGGTATATGCAGGTAGAGGAGCACAATTCCAACATGTTACATCTGAAAAGGTCACCTGGCATCCGCTCCTGGTCGCTGCTTGTAGGTAGGGTGTGTGTGTGTATTCTGTGTAAATATTTATTTATTTATTTGAATGTAATGAAATAAATTGACCAGGCATTCGGTCCTTTTTCTGATTACAGGTATTGCGTCCATTGGCCTGGCTGCTGCGTACTACACTTCAGGTATAACCCAATTTACAGGCATCACCATACTACAGCTCAGATATAACCCAATTTACAGGCATCACCATACTACAGCTCAGATATAACCCAATTTACAGGCATCACCATACTACAGCTCAGATATAACCCAATTTACAGGCATCACCATACTACAGCTCAGATATAACCCAATTTACAGGCATCACCATACTACAGCTCAGATATAACCCAATTTACAGGCATCACCATACTACAGCTCAGATATAACCCAATTTACAGGCATCACCATACTACAGCTCAGATATAACCCAATTTACAGGCATCACCATACTACAGCTCAGATATAACACAATTTACAGGTATCACCATACTACAGCTCAGGTTTAACCCGATTTACAGTGTCAGCCTGTCACTGCTTTAGTTGAATACAGAAACAGTCTGGTACCTAGGCCAGTCATCATTGACATAATTAAGACAGATTTTCTGCCTGTCTCTCAGCCCTCTGTTTTCTTGTCTTTCCAGACAGTATCCCGTGGAAGCTGTTCTACGTGACGGGCTGTCTGTTCGTGGCCATGCAGAACATGGAGGAGTGGGAGGAGGCAGTGTTTGATAAAACCAAGAATGTGATCGAGCTGAAGACCTTCAGTCTGTACACTCTGATTCTCACCATGTGGAGGAGAGGCCAGGAGAAAGGTGAGGAACATCCCTCCTCCTGTCTCCGTCCCGTCTCCTCCTGTCTCCGTCCCGTCTCCGTCCCACCCCCTCCTGTCTTCCTCCTGTCTCCCTCCCATTCCCTTCCGTCTCTCCCCCTTCCTCCCAGCTCCCTCTCATCCCCTCCGTCTCCTCCCGTCTCCCTCCCGTCCGTCTCCTCCCATCTCCCTCCCGTCCATCTCCTCCCATCTCCATCTCCTCACATCTCCATCCCCTCCGCCTCCTCCCATCTCCTTCCCCTCCTCCCGCCTCCGTCCCATCTCTCCCCCTCCTCCTGTCTCCATCCCCTCCCCCTTCTCCTGTCTCCGTCCCACCCCCCCCTCCCATCTCCTTTCCCTCTTGTTTCCGTCCCGTCTCCGTCCCATCCCCTCCTGTCTTCCTCCTGTCTCGCTCCCATTCCATTCCGTCTCTCCCCTTTCCTCTTATCCCCTCCCCCTCCTCCCATCCTCCTCCCATCCCCTCCTGTCTCCCTCCCATTCCATCCACTCCTTCGTCTCCTCCCATCCCCTCCCCCCATCTCCCTCCCGTCTTCCTCCCGTCCCCTCCTGTCTCCGTCCCGTCTCCGTCCCACCCCCTCCTGTCTTCCTCCTGTCTCCCTCCCATTCCCTTCCGTCTCTCCCCCTTCCTCCCAGCTCCCTCTCATCCCCTCCGTCTCCTCCCATCTCCCTCCCGTCCGTCTCCTCCCATCTCCCTCCCGTCCATCTCCTCCCATCTCCATCTCCTCCCGTCTCCATCCCCTCTTCCCGTCTCCGTCCCCTCCACCTCCTCCCGTCCCCTCCCCCTCCTCCTGTCTCCATCCCCTCCCCCTTCTCCTGTCTCCGTCCCACCCCCCCCTCCCATCTCCTTTCCCTCTTGTTTCGGTCCCGTCTCCGTCCCATCCCCTCCTGTCTTCCTCCTGTCTCGCTCCCATTCCATTCCGTCTCTCCCCTTTCCTCTTATCCCCTCCCCCTCCTCCCATCCTCCTCCCATCCCCTCCTGTCTCCCTCCCATTCCATCCACTCCTTCGTCTCCTCCCATCCCCTCCCCCCATCTCCCTCCCGTCTTCCTCCCGTCCCCTCCTGTCTCCGTCCCATCCCCATCCCCTCCTCCCGTCTCCATCCCCTCCTCCCGTCTCCGTCCCCTCCCCCTTCTCTCGTCTCCGTCCCCTCCCTCTCCTCCCGTCTTTGTCCCATCCCCTCCTCCCGTCTCCGTCCCATCCCCCTCCTCCCGCCTCCGTCCCATCCCCTCCCCCTCCTCCCGTCTCCATCCCCTCCCCCTCCTCCTGTCTCCATCCCCTCCTCCTGTCTCCATCCCCTCCCCCTTCTCTCGTCTCCGTCCCACCCCCCCCTCCCATCTCCTTTCCCTCTTGTTTCCGTCCCGTCTCCGTCCCATCCCCTCCTGTCTTCCTCCTGTCTCGCTCCCATTCCATTCCGTCTCTCCCCTTTTCTCTTATCCCCTCCCCCTCCTGTCTCCTTCGTCTCCTCCCTTCTCCTCCCATCCCCTCCCCCCATCTCCCTCCCGTCTTCCTCCCATCCCCTCCCCCTCCTCCCGTCTCCATCCCCCTCCTCCCATCTCCCTCCTCCAATCCCCTCCGCCTCCTCCCCCCTCTGTCCCATCCCCTCCTCCCGTCTCCGTCCCCTCCTCCCGTCTCCGTCCCCTCCTCCCGTCTCCGTCCCCTCCCCTCCTCCCATCTCCATCTCTTCCCCCTCCTCCCATCTCCATCTCTTCCCCCTCCTCCCGTCTCCGTCCCCTCCTCCCGTCTCCGTCCCCTCCTCCCGTCTCCGTCCCCTCCCCTCCTCCCATCTCCATCTCTTCCCCCTCGATCCGTCTCCATCTCTTCCCCCTCGTTCCGTCTCCATCTCTTCCCCCTCGTTCCGTCTCCATCTCTTCCCCCTCGTTCCGTCTCCATCTCTTCCCCCTCGTTCCGTCTCCATCTCTTCCCCCTCGTTCCGTCTCCATCTCTTCCCCCTCGTTCCGTCTCCATCTCTTCCCCCTCGTCCCGTCTCCATCTCTTCCCCCTCGTCCCGTCTCCATCTCTTCCCCCTCGTCCCGTCTCCATCTCTTCCCCCTCCCGTCTCCATCCCATCCCCCTCCACCATCCCATCCCCTCCTCCCGTTGCCGCCCCTCCTGTCTTTGTCCCATCTCATCCCCTCCTGTCTTCCTCCTCTCGCCCTTCCATTCCCTTCCGCCTCCCCCTCTCATCCCCTCCTGTCTCCTTCCCATCCCCTCCTGTCTCCTTCCCATTTCATCCCCTCCCATCTTCCTCCCATTCCCTCCGCCTTCTCCCGCCTCTATCCCTTCCCTTCCCCTCCTCCCATCCCCTCCCCCATCTCCTTCCGTCTTCTCCCATCCCATCTTCCTCTCAACCCCTCCCCCTCCTCCCATCTCCCTCCCTGCTTCCTCCCCTCCGCCTCCTCCCGCCTCTGTCCCATCCCCTCCGCCTCCTCCCGCCTCTGTCTCATCCCCTCCTCCCATCCCCTCATCCTGTCTCTGTCTTTCAGTGGTGCTGGACATGAGGCACCTGCGTGCCGTGTGTGTTCAGGAGGAGAAGGTGCGCTACCTGGGGAAGGGTTACCTGCTGGTGCTGCGACTGACAACAGGTTTCTCCTACCCCCTCACACAGAGCGCCACCATGGGGGGACGCAGGTACGACTGGGGTCTGGAGGGGGAAGAGATGTTGTGTTAAAGGATCAGAATACAGGGTTCCCAGGATTGGAGAATGTTGTAGAATATTCCAAGAATGGTATGGAGCAGAAGTATAATCAGCCATGCTGTCTATTCTTGATCACAACTAGTTGTTTGATCGTTTTTATTTCTCCCTGTTTGTCAGTGATGTGGAGGCGGTGGCTTCGTTGCTCAAGCGTTTCCTGGGTCTGGAGGAGCTCCAGTGTCGCTGGGAACAGGAGGAAGAGGAGGAAGAGGAGGAAGATGACCTGGACCCCAGCACTGACTCAGAAGAAGAGGGGGACTTTGAACCCTCAGTGCAGTAGTGATGAGGAGAGGAAGCCTCTGTAGACTTGAAATGCACACAAACATATTTTACAGCAGTATTATCCCTGATACTGTAAATGGCCTTAAATGCTCTCTTGAGTGGCCGTTTTCCACAGAAGATTTAAACTAAATCATAGTTTGGTGTCTAGCCTGTTCTTAAAAAAACAATGATCATTACTGTATAGTATCTGCATTACACACCTATCTTTATAGTTACAGTGCCTTTTATTTAAATGTAATCAGTATTTGTGTGGAAACTCATTCAAACATGCCAACAGGATAGGCAACACATTGGTGTGTTTGAGACCACCCAAGTGAGAATGTTTTGTGCGTGACTCTGCTCACTACAACCATCCATCTGAATGCATGTGACTGTAAACTATAATCAAGCATGAAGGATTTCCAGGGATCAGTTAAGAATATTTCTGAATGTTAATACTTGCATGTTCATGTGTCTGTCAGCATTCATAGGTCTTAGTGCCGAACAGAATCCGGGAAGGCAAAACCTCTTGAAAGGACTTAATCGAACATGGTTTAATATTCATAGAGAGCGCTACAGATTGTCTCAGGTAACATTCCTGTCCATAGACTGTAATGTGTTAGTAATAATGTGTATATTTGTCAGGAATGCTGTATTACATTGCATCTGGACAGTATTAACTACTTTGTCAGTTAATGAGAGGAAGGTGAGTGACGATGCCTTGTGTTGCTTGAAAGAAAGACGATGAATGAGAGATTTGTAAGTTACATTTTATTTTTATGTGTCCAGTTCCTGCTGGATGACTGCAGGTACTGATTTACCTTTTTTTTTTTTTTTTTTTACTTTCATACATTTATTTGTGCATTTTTTTTTGGTAAAAAAATAAAAGGGAATTAAATTAGCTTTTTGATAATCATGCAATCATTTGTGTTTTATAAATGATTCACAGGTCAACCATGGAAGAAGCCTTTATCCGTTATCAAGTTTGCTACTAACACATTTGAAAGTTGATACCATGACTATGAACTCGCCCCCTGGCTACAATCCACGAGCGACTAGCAACAGACATGCATATCAATGTAAACAGATTGAGGTGCTGGACAACTGCCTTGTTCAGGGTCAGAACGACAGATTTTTACCTTGTCAGCTCTGGGATTCAATCTTGCAACCTTTCGGTTACTAGTCCAACGCTCTAACCACTAGGCTCTCTGCTAGTAGTGATGGTGTCAGCCCTGGCTGTGGTGACTCTCACCTGGCTCTACCTGGCCTTACGTCACAGAGACCCTGGTCAGACAGGGTCTCTGTTGAATTAGATGCATTAGTGCAAGGCTGGAATAAAATTCTGAATACGGTCATTTAAATATGCAAAATTCGTGGATTCATTTACCTGATGCCTTTCAGGAATGTATTCAATTGCGTTTTCTTTTTTGTAATTGAAAACCTTTATAAAACTGCTCTCTTGAGGTCATGTCACAGCATCTCAATTGGGTTGAGTTCAGGACTCTGACTGGGCCACTCCAGAATGTGTATTTTCTTCTTTTAAAGCCATTCTGTTGTTGATTTAGTTCAGTGTTTTGGGTCGTTGTCATGTTGCATCAACCAACTACTGTTGAGCTTCAATTGGCGGACCGATAGCCTAACATTCGCCTGCAAAATGTCTTGATGAACTTGGGAATACCTTTTTTCGTCGATGATAGCAAGCTGTCTAGGCCATGAGGCAGTAAAGCAGCCCCAAGCCATGACACTCCATCCACCTTACTGTGCAGTTGGGATGAGGTTTTGATGTTGGTGTGCTGTGCCATTTTTCTCCTCACATAGTGTTGTGTGTTCCTTCCAAACAACTCAACTGTAGTTTCATCTGTCCACAGAATGTTTTGCCAGTAGCGCTGTGGAACATCCAGGTGCACTTTTGCAAACTTCAGATGGCAGCAATGTTTTTTTTGGACAGCAGTGGCTTCTTCCGTGGTGTCCTCCCATGAACACCATTCTTGTTTAGTGTTTTACGTATCGTAGACTCGTCAACAGAGATGTTAGCATGTTCCAGAGATTTCTGTAAGTCTTTCTTTAGCTGACACTAGGATTCTTCCTAACCTCATTGAGCATTCTGCGCTGTGCTCTTGCAGTCATCTTTGCAGGATGGCCAGCTTTATGCAAGTCAACAATTCTTAATCTTAAGTCTACTGAGATCTCCTTTGTTCAATGCATGGTTCACATCAGGCAATGCTTCTTGTGAATAGCAAACTCCAATTTTGTGAGTTTTTTTTATAGGGAAAGGCAGCTCTAACCAACATCTCCAATCTCATCTCATTGATTAGACTCCAGGTTAGCTGACTCATGACTCCAATTAGCTTTTGGAGAAGTCATTAGCCTAGAGGTTCACATAGTTGTTCCAACCTACACTGTGAGTGTTTAAATTATACATTCAATATAGACACAAATCTATTGTGATTTAGATGAAGATTAGATCAAATTTGAATTTATGCAGAAATCAGGTAATTCCAAAGGGTTCACATACTTTTTCTTGCCACTGTAACTGCTCAGCCATTCCTGTGCATTGGCTTCCCTCTAGTGGTGATTTGAACAAAGATGAACAGGCAGGCGGAAGTTTCTATTGGGATGTTGCAGCTGATGTAAGATACTCTTTTTTTTTACCCAGGATGCACTCCTCAGACGTGTGGCCGAGCCGTCACAGACAACTCAGTGAGCAGGGAGGAGGCCATGGCCCTCAGTTCAGAATCCCTCACCTCCTATCTCTCTCTCTTTCTCTCTGTCACTTATCTACTCCTTTAGGTTGGCAGAGAGGGGGCTGGCTCAGATGGAGGGTGACTATCTACTTTTAGTAAGAATTATTTGAACTTAAACAGGACCAGGGAAGAGCTCGGATGAAGACTGTTGCTCAGACTCCAGTTGTATCTTTCCTCTGTCTCCACTAGAGGTCAGGGTGGTTCAACCATAGTTTTATGAGCACAATATCCAAAGTTCAGCTGATGGGCTGATGTAGTTACTGTGTAATGATATTGTTCATGGCTGCTTGGTTGACCCCTCTCCGTCCTCTCTCCCCTCCTCCCCATGTAGACCTGTTGTTCATGGCCTGTTAAGGTACTGTTGTGAGGGGAGTGGAAGCAGCAGGGGACTAGTGAGAGTGAGCAGCGTATCCTTGGGTAGCTGACAGAACACAAATAAAAAACCATGATTTATTTACTGATTAGTGAGAGAGAGCAGCGTGTCCTTGGGTAGCTGACAGAACACGAATAAAGAACCATGATTTATTTATTGATTAGTGAGAGAGAGCAGCGTATCCTTGGGTAGCTGACAAAACAACAATAACAAGTAAAGGACAGAGAGGTAGACAGAGAGGTAGACTCCTAATAATTTGCATGTTTTCTCATTCTCTTTTTGGCCTCGCCAGGCTTCCATCCTGGACCTGCACTCTGGGGCTCTGTCGATGGGGAAGCAGTTTGTCAACATCTACAGGTCTCTCTCTCTCTTTCTCTCTCTCTCCCCTAACTAACCTAACCATTAATGATGTCACTCACTCCATCTGGCGATCATAACAGTGGCATCTCCTGCATAGCAATCCGCCTGCTTCTTTATCCTGCTCTGTTTGGATAGCTTCTCTGTCATGGCCTCTTGGGTAATTGTGCACTGTGTTGTCTGGGTTGCTGGATGGTAATAGATGCTAATATCCCTGTTCTGTTCTCTCTGGCTGGCTGGTGGTTGGTGGTGGCTGGTGACAGGTACTTCGGGGAGCAGATAATGGATGTTTTCTCTGAAAAGGACACCCGACTCTACATGTTGGTGTGTGTGTGTCTAGTTAGGTTTCCATTCAATTTGCAAAATATTTGAATGCAAATATTCTAAAATATGCATACAACACAAAATGCTCATTTTCCAACCAGAGATGTGTTTCCATCAAATTGATTTGTTGCAAATAAAAGTCTGTGTGTCTTGATGTAGTGCACATAAAATAACTTTTGCGGTTAAATTTACTGAGTATAAAAAAAATAAAAAGTTAAATTGGTTTCGCATTTCAATTGTTTGTCTGTGAATACAATTTACGGGCCCAGGTTACTGTTCAGCACATTTATAAGAAGCCCTGTATAAATACAATTTTCTTTAATAGATAGACTGACTTTCATTGGTTGATTTGAAATGAGGATTGATTGACTACTTCCAACCTCCAGGGAGGGGCGTGGTCGTATCCAGGCAGTGGTAGCAGAGACGTTTGACCTGGACCCGTCTCTTCTGTACCTCACCAAGCCCACCGTCTTCTCACGCATCAACAGCACACTGGCCAAGACACAGCATGACGAGCACTGGCACCCTCAAATAGACAAGGTAAGAAATATTATAGAAGGTTTTATACATATTATACACTTTTCTGCATTATCCTGTGTCATGAATTACCTTTTAGTTTTGAAGTCAAGAAGTATTCAAGCCTCATAGCATCCCACAATGCAATGAAGGCCCCTTTTTTCTATTTCACACAATAGCTGACACTCTGGCTATAGCAAGACTCTTCTAAACCAAAGGCAACACTTTCCTCCTAGCTGTGTTTAAATATCCCCTTTAATATACTGCTCAAAAAAATGAAGGGAACACTAAAATAACACATCCTAGATCTGAATGAATGAAATAATCTTATTAAATACGTTTTTCTTTACATAGTTGAATGTGCTGACAACAAAATCACACAAAAATAATCAATGGAAATCCAATTTATCAGCCCATGGAGGTCTGGATTTAAAGTGGAAAACCACACTACAGGCTGATCCAACTTTGATGTAATGTCCTTAAAACAAGTCAAAATGAGGCTCAGTAGTGTGTGTGGCCTCCACGTGCCTGTATGACCTCCCTACAATGCCTGGGCATGCTCCTGATGAGGTGGCGGATGGTCTCCTGAGGGATCTCCTCCCAGACCTGGACTAAAGCATCCGCCAACTCCTGGACAGTCTGTGGTGCAACGTGGCGTTGGTTGATGGAGCGAGACATGATGTCCCAGATGTGCTCAATTGGATTCAGGTCTGGGGAACGGGCGGGCCAGTCCATAGCATCAATGCCTTCCTCTTGCAGGAACTGCTGACACACTCCAGCCACATGAGGTCTAGCATTGTCTTGCATTAGGAGGAACCCAGGGCCAACAGCACCAGCATATGGTCTCACAAGGGGTCTGAGGATCTCATCTCGGTACCTAATGGCAGTCAGGCTACCTCTGGCGAGCACATGGAGGGCTGTGCGGCCCCCCAAAGAAATGCCACCCCACACCATGACTGACCCACTGCCAAACCGGTCATGCTGGAGGATGTTGCAGGCAGCAGAACGTTCTCCACGGCGTCTCCAGACTCTGTCATGTCTGTCACGTGCTCAGTGTGAACCTGCTTTCATCTGTGAAGAGCACAGGGCGCCAGTGGCGAATTTGCCAATCTTGGTGTTCTCTGGCAAATGCCAAACGTCCTGCACGGTGATGGGCTGTAAGCACAACCCCCACCTGTGGACGTCGGGCCCTCATACCACCGTCATGGAGTCTGTTTCTGACCGTTTGAGCAGACACATGCACATTTGTGGCCTGCTGGAGGTAATTTTGCAGGGCTCTGGCAGTGCTCCTCCTGCTCCTCCTTGCACAAAGGCGGAGGTAGCGGTCCTGCTGCTGGGTTGTTGCCCTCCTACGGCCTCCTCCACATCTCCTGATGTACTGGCCTGTCTCCTGGTAGCGCCTCCATGCTCTGGACACTACGCTGACAGACACAGCAAACCTTCTTGCCACAGCTTGCATTGATGTGCCATCCTGGATGAGCTGCACTACCTGAGCCACTTGTGTGGGTTGTAGACTCCGTCTCATGCTACCACTAGAGTGAAAGCACCGCCAGCATTCAAAAGTGACCAAAACATCAGCCAGGAAGCATAGGAACTGAGAAGTGGTCTGTGGTCACCACCTGCAGAACCACTCCTTTATTGGGGGTGTCTTGCTAATTGCCTATAATTTCCACCTGTTGTCTATTCCGTTTGCACAACAGCATGTGAAATTTATTGTCAATCAGTGTTGCGTCCTAAGTGGACAGTTTGATTTCACAGAAGTGTGATTGACTTGGAGTTACATTGTGTTGTTTAAGTGTTCCCTTTATTTTTTTGAGCAGTGTATATATGAAACAGATTTGATATTCATATAAATAAGCTGAAACTGTTTTGTACAGTAGTTCAGTATCAATGACTTTGTAAAACGTATGGAATGAACTCTAAGACATATTAAATGTGTGGAGGTGAAGAGTAAAACTTTTCATTCATTTAGTTTTTTTTCTCTCCAAAAAGGGATTTTAAATATGGTCTTGACGGTAGGTTCATAGTTCATCCAAAGTTCAGTATTTTCTGTGAGATTGAATGCGGCTTTGATTGCACCACGTGAATGCATCTCATTACTGTTTAGCCAGCAGGGCAATAGAATGAAGCGATCATTTCATACCAGATTCCTCCCATTCGCTATTCCTGTCTCGACTGTGGACCTCAGCAAAGCAAACTTTGAAATTCATTGGGTTATTCAATTTCTAGGACTGTTAGTGCTTTTTATCCACATTGAGCACTACAGCAAACGGCTCCCGAAGGATCTGTCTGAATGTTTCTTATCTGTTCGCTAACGTGTGTGTTTTACCATCTTTGAGCGTTGTTCGTTTGCTAGTGCTCCATCATCAGTTTGTGTGTGTGTGTCTCTGGGAATTGTTCATTTGTATTTCTCACCATTATTTATTTTCTGGTGCCTCAATCATTTCTGGTCATATCCCCTCTGAGTCTTTCGCAATATTAATTTATGTCACCTTATCCCCTCTCTCTCTCTCTCTCTCTCGACTCCTCAACAGCTGGAGCAAAAAAATGTCATCCTAAACCCCCCAGCCCTCTCCCCCATCTGTCCCCTCCTCCCCTTCCCCCTCCGCCATCCTAGGTGTATTTGGCCCAACCTAATTTAAATGTAAATGGCTTTCGGCGTCTTTTTGGTTCCCTCCCCGATCGATCACACTGCTGAGGTGGATTCATACACCCCTGGCCTCTCTGCTGCAATGTGACTGTTGTCTCTACAGCCCAGGACTAATATAATGTCTGACAGGAAGACGTGGGGAAACTAATGTGTAACGGTGGGATTTTTATTCAGAACTTTGTCCATGATTATCCAGAAGACACATGATTATTTCCTTCGCCAATCAACAGCAGACAAACCCATAGAATAATAGTTGACCTATTCGATTGGTCAGCTTGTCGCATTCTATGCGAGAAAATAATATACATTGTGATATACAGCCCTCAAAGAAGAGGTCCACACCATGATAGAGATGGATGTTGTCGAGCCATCGTCAAGTGAATGGAGCAGCCCTATTGTCATTGTCCCAAAGAAGGATGGCTCTTTGCGCGTCTGCATGGACTTCCGTAAGGTGAATGCCATCTCCCAGTTTGATGCCTACCCCATGCCCCGCATTGACAACTTACTGGAGAGAATCGGTAGAGCTCATTACATCACCACATTGGATCTCTGCAAAGGGTACTGGCAGGTGCCCCTGGACGAACAATCCAAGGCCTACACTGCATTCCGGACACCGATGGGCCTGTTCCAGTTCAAGGTCATGCCGTTTGGCCTTCATGGGGCCCCTGCGACTTTTACAGAGGCTTATGGACAAGGTCCTCCAGGACTGTGACGATTACTGTGCTGCTTACTTGGATGACGTGGTGATCTACAGCCACTCCTGGGAGGAGCACATACAGCATCTTAGCAGAGTCCTGGGAAAGATCCATGATGCAGGCCTCACGCTTAACCTCCTGAAGTGTGAGTGGGCAAAACAGGAGACAAAGTACCTGGGTTACCAGCTGGGTAAGGGTGAAGTTCGACCTCAGGTGGACAAAGTGGAGTCCATCAGGAACAGCCCTCAACCCAGAACCAAGACACAGGTGAAGTCCTTCCTAGGTCTGGCAGGATGGTACCGGAGGTTCATTCCGCAGTTTTCGACCATCGCTGTCCCTCTGACCAACCTCACTTCAAAGGTGGCCAGCAACCATGTGAAGTGGACTGAGGAGAGTGAGGAAGATTTCATGATACTGAAAAAACGACTGTGCTCATTCCCTGTTCTCCAGACCCCTGATTTTCAGAAGAGGTTTCTCGTGCAGGTGGACGCTTCGGCTGTGGGAATTGGAGCTGTACTGGCCCAAGGGGAGCCAGGAGAAGAGCTTCCTGTACTGTACCTGAGTCGGAAGCTGTTGCCGAGGGAAACCAGGTATTCGACAATCGAGAAGGAGTGCCTGGCTACAAAGTGGGCCCTAGATAGCCTCCGTTACTACCTTCTTGGGAGGGAATTTGACCTGCACACAGACCACAGAGCACTGACCTGGATCCAGACCATGAAGGACCGGAATTCTCGTGTGACCAGGTGGTATCTGGAGCTCCAGCCCTTCAGGTTCTGTGTCCGTCATAAGGCAGGAAAAGAAAATGTCACGGCAGACTACCTATCCAGGCTCCCGAACCTGGTCGCTTCAGGAGAGGAGGAAGGTAATGTGACATAGAAGTCCGTCACTGGCCGCGGGCAGCATTTGGTACTTTAACGCACGCACGCACACATTCATCACTCCTCCCTGCTCCGTTATCAGATAAATTAACAATGTGGGTTGACACACAAGTTAGCTTCTCTATCTTAGTACATACATTTCACACTTACTTCAGTAACGGGTTATGGTATAAAGAAATAAACAGACAGGTGTTCATATTTAATATAAGCAATATTTAGTATACTTATCGATGTTATGGATAGAGCGCGTTTGTTTGTTCTGTTCCTCTCTCTCTCCATCTCTATAGCTTACGGGTATGCTGGATAAGGACCCGAGCTAAGACAATTGGGCTGACTTTGTAGTGCCTGTCCCGATTGGCTCATTAATGTAGATGGGCATATTGGAAGACACTGTCAGTAGTGATGTAATTGTGTAAATGTTATATTGTGATGTTGTTTCATAAACGTGTTGCAATGTATATATTTTGGTATGTTTAGATAAATGGAAACTGTAGGTTGAATAGGTAATTGCTTATTTAATTAATTAATTCATTGTTCTGAGGGGAGGGGCTACCCCTACAAAAGGAGCCTCTCTTTCAGTTCATGAGAGGCATTTTTGGATTGAGCTGTGGGTGGGGCAGCATTGTTTTTAAGCTGTCCCATAAGGTATACGTTTGAACTCCAGTACTATTTGAGAAGGTCCGGTCACACACATTTCCTAGGTGGCAAAGGTCCGGATGGATATTGTAATTTTATCGGCGTAGTAAAAAACCCTCACCCCCAAACTGTTGGTGCAGAGAAAATGTTGCAGTTTTATTGCTAATTTCCTGCAT
The DNA here is from genome assembly GCF_901001165.1 of Salmo trutta. Classification (NCBI taxonomy): domain Eukaryota; kingdom Metazoa; phylum Chordata; class Actinopteri; order Salmoniformes; family Salmonidae; genus Salmo; species Salmo trutta. Next base: position 48,822,059 of record NC_042958.1, read on the forward strand.
TCTGCACATTATTCAATGTCTTATGTGTGTTTATATGATACCAGAGGTCAAAGCCTGACCTGAGTAAAAAAAAAAGAATACAGTATATATTTATTATTATTATTATTATTATTATTATTTATTTGGGACCTGTGGTCCGTATTGACCCCGTTCTGGGTCCGGATCAGGCCCGCCAGTTGAGTATCTATGACATCTAATGTATTCTCTGCTAAGGGGGAGGAAAAGAAAGAAAGAAGGGGGATGAAAAGAGAGGGTGAGCCCTGAACGGTTTGGAAGAGTGACTGCTGTGTACCTTCTCTGACACCTTCAGAGTCCTCCCAGGTCCTCTGAGCCACATTATTAAAGAGAGAATCTCCATGTGACAGATGAGATGGAGCAAAACGTGAAACTGAACCACTGGGATTTGGAGTGTCAGTGTGCCACTGCTATATGAAGAGAGATAAAAGGAAGAAGGATAAAAGAGAAGGAGAGGAGAGTCAAGCCATACATAAATCATGATGTTATACAGGATCAGTTATTTTCCTCCATGTAAATTCACCTTCTACTTCGCCAGATTCATAACCAGATTTATCCAAGTGGCACCTTGAGGTGAGGTGGCGGACTGACAGATGTTTTTCCTCCTGCCTTGACGAGAGGAAGTTGGCTAACCAGGCCACATTACATCACAGCAAACTGTACAATCTCAAAGTGGGTGACGTGGAAGAGACTCGTGCCATTGTGTTGAATGATGATCACCCCTCCTTTTCTGTGGTCTGAAAGAGGCCGTGAACCCCACACTGATATAAATAGGGCTGTTTGAGATGGTAGTGTTGCTGAATAGAGTTTAGTTATGACTACAGGCAATCAGAAAGAGAAGAAACCGGAGGGATCAAATGGATAGCAGCAGCAGGTTGAGAGAGGTAGGAGGAGGGAGGGAAGAGAGGGGGGGAAGTGAAGAAGAGTGTGAAAGGGCAAAGAGCGGGGGTAGAGAGCGCGACAGAAAGAGAGGGATCAACCAGATAACTGCAACCGGTTGAGAGAGATTGAAGGGAGGATGGAGGGAAGAGGGAGAGGTAAATATTTTGAAGGGCAAGGAAGATGAGAAGGAAAGGAGAGAGAGAGTCCATTACTTTAACACATGGGTGTCAAACTCTGGGTGTCAAACTCCGCCGGTATTATACAGCGCATTCACCGCTAATACTACGAATCCCATAATGCTCTGCTGTTGTTTTCGCGCGCCAATCAGGACAGGACCCAGAAACGCCCTCTCCTCTGTGACAGTAGTCATAGCAACATAGACGCTATTGTCAGCGCGCTATCCCTTCCCAAAAATGGCGAAAATGGGCACATCAGATTAGATCAGTGTGCAATAATTAACGTTTTCTTTGTGCACTTTTTCTTGCTACAAGGCATGGGCTTGAATGGTTGGTTGATTTATTATCATTTTATTTGTAAAATTATTAGCCAGTGGAAAAAGTTTATTTTGGTATTTAAATCAGAAGGCTGCAAATAGAAAAGAGGCATACGATTTTTATTTAAATTTTATTTATTTAATAAATGAATGCCATTGATGTGTTTTTTCATTTGAAATTCGATTTTGCATGTCTCCACTATTAAATTATATATTGTATGGTAATAAGCGATGCTTGTTCCATATTCAATGTTAAAGCAAAACTTGTTTGGGTCCATATTAAAAGGTTCATTTGTTCAATGTTGGCCCGCGACTTTGTTCAGGTTTTACATTTTGGCCCACTGGGTATTTGAGTTTGACACCCCTGCTTTAACACATAATTCAACCCAACTACTTAAATATATTAATGGGATTCAGAGATGTAAATTTTAAAATCAGATGACTAACACCCGGCAGTTTGTGGAGAAAGAAAACAAAATGGGGGATAATTAATGATGGCGGTGTGGGAGGAATAGATTCATTGTCTGAAGGATATCAATATGTTTCTGCTGATGAGAGCGTGGGTGGGTGCTGTTAGGGTGATAGGCTGGTGTTAGGGTGATAGGCTGGTGTTAGTGGGATAGACTGGTGTTGATTCACATGCGGCCGTGATTGGGAGTCCCATAGGGCGGCGCACAATTGGCCCAGCGACGTCCGGCTTAGGGTTTGGCCGGGGTAGGCCGTCATTTTAACTTCTTTGGGGTAGGGGGCAGTATTTTTCACGTCCGGATGAAAAGCATGCCCAGAGTAAGCTGCCTGCTACTCAGGCCCGGAAGCTAGGCTATGCATATTATTAGTATTAGATAGAAAACACTCTGCAGTTTCTAAAACTGTTTGAATGATGTCTGTGAGTATAACAGAACTCATATGGCAGGCGGAAACCTGAGAAAAATCCAACCAGGAAGTGGGAAATCTGAGGTTTGTAGTTTTTCAAGTGATTGCCTATCCAATATACAGTGTCTGTGGGGTCATATTTTAATCTCCAGGTATTTGGACATAAATATGGACTTTATCGAAACAAAACAACATTTTTTGTGGAACTGGGATTCCTGGGAGTGCATTCCGATGAAGATCATCAAAGGTAAGTGAATATTTATAATGCTATTTATGACTTTTGTTGACTCCACAACATGGCGGGTATCTGTATGGCTTGTTTTGGTGACTGAGGGCTGTACTCAGATTATTGCAAAGTGTGCTTTCGCCGTAAAGCTTTTTTGAAATCTGACACAGCGGTTGCATTAAGGAGAAGTTTATCTTTAATTCTATGCATAACAGTTGTATATTTTATCAATGTTTATGATGAGTATTTCTGTAAATTGATGTGCTCATTCACCGGAAGTTTTGGAGGCAAAACATTTCTGAACATTACACGCCAATGTAAAATGGGGTTTTTGGATATAAATATGAACTTTATCGAGCAAAACATACATGTATTGTGTAACATGAAGTCCTATGAGTGCCATCTGATGAAGATCATCAAAGATTAGTGATTCATTTTAGCTGTATTTCTGTTTTTTGTGACGCCTCTCCTTGCTTGGAAAATGGCTGTGTGTTTTTTCTTGTGTAGGTGCTGTCCTAACATAATCTAATGGTATGCTTTCGCCGTAAAGCCTTTTTGAAATCGGACACTGTGGTTGGATTAACGAGAAGTTTATCTTTAAAAAGGTGTATAACAC
>NC_042958.1:49266198-49368698 GCF_901001165.1 Salmo trutta
TCTCTCTCCCTGTCTGTGTCTCTCCCTCCCTCTCTGTGTCTCTCTCTCTCTGTGTCTCTCTCTCTCTCTGTCTGTGTCTCTCTCTCTCTCTGTGTGTCTCTCTCTCTCTCTCTCTCTCTGTGTGTGTGTCTCTCTCTCTCTCTCTCTCTCTCTCTCTGTGTGTCTCTCTCTCTCTCTCTCTGTGTCTCTCTCTCTCTCTCTCTCTCTCTCTCTAATCTGAGCTTTACAGAGTGAATTTGCAGCGGTAACGTCTAGCAGGATCCCTCCTCACATCTTCTCTATTTCACTTTCTCTTCTCTATCTTTCTCCTATTTCAAAACTCCCCTTCCTTCCTCTCTACCTCCTATCTCTCCTTTAGAAACACCCAGCCAATCTGTCCAGCTGTATCTCCATAGCGTATGGGTTATGCAGACGAGGCCTCAGAATGCAAACAGAGTGACACATGGGAAATGGAGTGGGGGAGGGTGAAGACATGGGGACAGTTGACTGTAGAGGGAATATTCCAGCCTGGTCTCATAGACTAGACACTCAAATGAGTGGTTGGTCGGGGTGGATGGGTAGCAACCCAAAGGTTGCGAGTTCGAATTTAGCATTTCAGCTAATTAGCATCTTTTCAACTACTTACTACTTTTAATTTACTTTGCAAATACTTAGCGTGTTAGCTAACCCTTCCCCTAACCCTTTAGCTAACCCTTAACCCTTTAAGAGAACTCCTAAACTTAACCCTAACCATCACCTGAAGCATAGCTAATATTGCCAGCTAGCTAATGTTAGCCACCTTGCCACCTAGTTAGAATTCATAACATATTGTACGTTTGGCGAATTCGTAACATATAATGCGAATTGTAATTCGTAACATATCATACAAAATGGGTGATGGACATCAACAAATGAATACATATGAAACACAACGTATCTTACTAAATTGAGTGTCACAGATTTACATACAGAATAATATGAAATGCTCTGAGACCAGGTTGAAGATTCTGGAATATCCTATTAATTAGTTGGTATTTTAATAGAGATTCCTGTCTGAAGGAAATACCCCAGGAGTACCCATGTGGAAGAAACATGGAGAGAATATTATAGTAGAAGGTGAAGAAGATTAGTAGTACTTTTGGCTAGTACTTCTACTACATAGTACTTCTACTTCCTAGTACTTCTACTACCTAGTACTTCTACTTCCTAGTATTTCTACTACCTAGTACTTCTACTTCCTAGTACTTCTACTACCTAGTACTTCTACTACCTAGTACTTCTACTGTACTTTACCTGAGGCAGGGCCTGCATGACCGTGTCCAGCAACGCTCTCATCCCCACTGCCATCTTCAGTAGCTTCAGCACTGGCGACACACACACACACACACACACACACACACACACACACACACACACACACACACACACACACAGAATAAATAATTACATTTTGGGAATAACTGTAGTAAAACATATTTGGTGAGATACTAATGGAAGTTGGGCTCTGTGATGATGTCACTGACAGGGCGCTGGAGGAGGAGGAGGAGACAAGGTTAATTGGTAACAGTGGAAGATGGCCACTACATTAATGAAAGAAAAGTCTGTTTGAAGTTGACAAATAATCCAGAGGAGCAGACCTCTACACACACACACACACACACGCTCACACGCACGCACACACACACGCACACACACACGCACACACACCACGAGCAGGTGTTAGGGTCCCGTGTGACAATAATCAACAAGGACTTGAACCGCTAGATCTTTCATTACACACAGTCAGACTGAACAGATGAGCTTCTCTACCTCCTCTCTCATCCCTCTCTCATCATTCACTACTTTCCTCTACATCTCCTCGTCCTCTACCTCGTTTTACCATCCTCCTCTCTTTCTAATTCTTCTCCTTCCTGTAAACAGGCAGTAATCCTCTGCCCCTGTCTCCTTCCTGTAAACAGGCAGTAATCCTCTGTCCCTGTCTCCTTCCTGTAAACAGGCAGTAATCCTCTGCCCCTGTCTCCTTCCTGTAAACAGGCGGTAATCCTCTGCCCCTGTCTCCTTCCTGTAAACTGGCAGTAATCCTCTGTCCCTGTCTCCTTCCTGTAAACTGGCAGTAATCCTCTGTCCCTGTCTCCTTCCTGTAAACTGGCAGTAATCCTCTGTCCCTGTCTCCTTCCTGTAAACAGGCAGTAATCCTCTGCCCCTGTCTCCTTCCTGTAAACAGGCAGTAATCCTCTGTCCCTGTCTCCTTCCTGTAAACAGGCAGTAATCCTCTGCCCCTGTCTCCTTCCTGTAAACAGGCAGTAATCCTCTGCCCCTGTCTCCTTCCTGTAAACAGGCAGTAATCCTCTGTCCCTGTCTCCTTCCTGTAAACTGGCAGTAATCAGAGAAGCAGATGAGCAGTGCTGCCTCTTACTACTATGTTTCTTTCCCTATATCAGGATTTATGACTTTATTAGGATCCCTGTTAGCTGCTGCAAAAGCAGCAAATAGTCTTCCTGGGGTCCACATTTCTCCTTCCACTTTGTTTTCTCTATCCAGCTCACCACCTGTCCCCTTCAGTCCCTCCCAGTCTGTCTCTCTAAGCTCACCACTGGTCCCCTCCTGTCCCTCCCAGTCTGTCTCCCTGAGCTCACCAACCGTCCCCTCCTGTCCCTCCCAGTCTGTCTCCCTGAGCTCACCACCTGTCCCCTCCTGTCCCTCCCAGTCTGTCTCTCTAAGCTCACCACTGGTCCCCTCCTGTCCCTCCCAGTCTGTCTCCCTGAGCTCACCAACCGTCCCCTCCTGTCCCTCCCAGTCTGTCTCCCTGAGCTCACCACCTGTCCCCTCCTGTCCCTCCCAGTCTGTCTCCCTGAGCTCACCACCTGTCCCCTCCTGTCCCTCCCAGTCTGTCTCCCTGAGCTCACCACCTGTCCCCTCCTGTCCCTCCCAGTCTGTCTCTCTGAGCTCACCACAGATCCCCTCCTGTCCCTCCCAGTCTGTCTCTCTGAGCTCACCACCTGTCCCCTCCTGTCCCTCCCAGTTTGTCTCTCTGAGCTCACCACCTGTCCCCTCCTGTCCCTCCCAGTCTGTCTCTCTGAGCTCACCACCTGTCCCCTCCTGTCCCTCCCAGTCTGTCTCCCTGAGCTCACCACCTGTCCCCTCCTGTCCTTCCCAGTCTGTTTCTCTGAGCTCACCACCTGTCCCCTCCTGTCCCTCCCAGTCTGTCTCCCTGAGCTCACAACCTGTCCCCTCCTGTCCCTCCCAGTCTGTCTCTCTGAGCTCACCACCTGTCCCCTCCTGTCCCTCCCAGTCTGTCTCTCTGAGCTCACCAACCGTCCCCTCCTGTCCCTCCCAGTCTGTCTCTCTGAGCTCACCACCTGTCCCCTCCTGTCCCTCCCAGTCTGTCTCTCTGAGCTCACCACCTGTCCCCTCCTGTCCCTCCCAGTCTGTCTCCCTGAGCTCACCACCTGTCCCCTCCTGTCCCTCCCAGTCTGTCTCTCTGAGCTCACCACCTGTCCCCTCCTGTCCCTCCCAGTCTGTCTCTCTGAGCTCACCACCTGTCCCCTCCTGTCCCTCCCAGTCTGTCTCTCTGAGTCCCCTTCCTCTCTGTCCTGTGTGTGTGAGATGACTTTGTTCCCGGTGCCATCTGGTCTCTTCACACCTCTCCAGGGATGCTTTGGGGCCCGCCACACAAAAATGACAAAGAGGGGAAACCCTGGGATTTGCTGCTTTACAACCCATATTAAAATAGAAGGATAGAAAAGGAGGAGGATTTAGTGAGTGTACTTGTGTGTATAGAGAGAAAAAGAGAGAGATAATGTGTGTGTGTGTGCGCATGTGTGTGTGTGTGTGTGTGTGTGTGTGTGTGTGTGTGTGTGTGTGTGTGTGTGTGTCTACACCTCTTGCTATCCTCAGTACTCTCATGATCCTGATGATAGTAGGGTTGATGGGCAGGGATGCGTTGACCTCAATCTCCTCCAGAGTGATGCCCATGATGGACAGCAACACTATGGCCAGATCCAGCTGGTTCCACCTACAACACACACACACGCAGGCACGCACGCACGCAGGCACGCACGCACGCACGCACGCACGCACACACACACACACACACACACACACACACACACACACACACACAGGTCATGTTATACACACATACAGGTCATGTTATACACACATACAGGTCATGTTATACACACATACAGGTCATGTTATACACACATACAGGTCATGTTATACACACATACAGGTCATGTTATACACACATACAGGTCATGTTATACACACATACAGGTCATGTTATACACACATACAGGTCATGTGATACACACATACAGGTCATGTTATACACACATACAGGTCATGTTATACACACATACAGGTCATGTTATACACACATACAGGTCATGTTATACACACACCAATAACACATAGTCAGGTAGCATACACAGGTAGAACATTTTAGAATACCCCAGGCCTCGGGATGTCTTAAAGGAGTGTGTGAGACAATCCAAGGGTCTGTCAGAGGACCTGGGCCATCTAAGATTTCATTAGAGCAAAGGTCTGAAGTAACATGGTGAGACAAATCACTGATACACTCTCTCACCGAGAGAGAGAGGAGATGACTGTAGATGATGGCAGGACTGAAACCATAAAGATCATTGTGAACATGCTGCTCCAAGCCGAGCAGAACCGTTGATGAGAGCACAATGTGGAAACGTTTTTCCACTTCTGCTCCATCAATGTGTGTGAATGTGGTCCAACCCGTAAACCTACCTGCCATTGTCAAGCATGTCTGCTAATCCATCATATTTCTCTTCATCTGCCAGGGTCCAGTGTGTGTGTGTGTGTGTGTGTGTGTGTGTGTGTGTGTGTGTGTGTGTGTGTGTGTACATAGTCCTGTGTGTGGTTGTGTGTGTGTGTGTGTGTGTGTGTGTGTGTGTGTGTGTGTGTGTGTGTGTGTGTGTGTGTGTGTGTGCACAAGTAGTAGAAAATTAGAGGGAGTGAAGAAGATGTGTCTAGCGCCTTGCTGATGCCAACCTGGCATGTTGTATTCAATATGTCATTGTCTGGATGGATGGCTGTATATTTGAGAGAGAGAGAGAGAGAGAGAGAGCCACACCATTGCCATGGCAATCTCCAGGATGGGACATTCCCACAGACCCTGTCAGCATGGACACGGTTTGAGGTGTGAAGACTGATGAAGCTTGAATTGACAAACTAATGTTACTGTGTGAATTAAATTACTGTGTTTGGTTTGAAATTTGATATGTCTTTACTGCATTGTTTTCTGATTGATGTATTTGAAAGTGCCAGTAGCATAACACCCTGCAGTCCACTGCTGACTTGCCTCTGAAGCTAGGAAGAGTTGGTCCAGTAGGAGACACTCTGGTCTGATAAAATAGCCCAATGCCCCAGGGCAGTGATTGGGGACATTGCCCGCTGTCATTCCGATGGGACGTTGAACAGGTGTCCTAACTCTCTGTGGTCACTAAAGATCCCATGGCACTTATCATAAGAGTAGGGGTGTTAACCCTGGTGTCCTGATTAAATTCCCAATCTGGCCCTCATACCATCATGGCCACCTAATCATCTTCAGCTTCCAATTGGCTCATTCCTCTCCCCTGTAACTATACCTCAGGTCGTTGCTGTAAATGACATGTTCTCAGTCAACTTAACTGGTCAAATAAAAAAAATAAAAAGTGTCTGTATTTAAATTGTATGTTGGGTTTCTTGGTTATCACATTCCTGTTGTTTGGTCATACCATTCAAATGGAGTTGACTAGATCAGAATCTGGGTGTGTTGTTCCTGCCTTTTGTTTTCACTAGAAAAGTGCAAAGAAAAGTCAATTCAGGTCGGGGGGGGGGGTTAAACGTTACAACGGGCAAAACGAGTGACGTAAGCGACTTGAGCGTGGTACAATCGCCGGTGCCAAGCGCGTCGGTTTCACTATCTCAGAAATGGACGGCCTCCTGGGCTTTCACGACGGTGTCTAGAGTTGATCGCTTATGGGCCTATAGCATTTATCCACATAATGGTGGACTGAGATTGATGAATGTCATTTATTATTATTAAACACAATTTCAACCTCAACTATGTTCAGTATGAAGCCAAGGATTTTAAAGCTACGATATCGTCTGAGGCACTGTGTTTTACGAGCGTTTAACAAGGCAGTTTGTATTCATAAAGGCCTAACAGAGAGAGCTTTCCACCGCTGCACCTTTTTCCTACAACACACTAACTCACACACACACACACACACACACACACACACACACACACACACACACACACACACACACACACACACACACACACACACACACACACACACACACACACATCGCTGCTTCGCCTGAACTCTTCTGAAGGGGTTATCTCTGGACCCATAATCACCAGAGTGCTGAACTAGGATCAGGTCCCCTTGTCTATATAATCATATTCATTCTAAACTAAAAAGAAAAACTGATCCTAGACCAGCACTCCTACTCTGAGACAAAGTGTGACCTCTGACCTGTCCTTGAAGAAGCGTCGGAAGCCGAAGGCCACCAGCTTGAAGACAGACTCCAGGACGAAGACGAGGGTGAAGATGTAGTTACAGATCCTCAGCGCCTCATCCAACTCCTGGAGAGCGAGAGGGAGGGAGGGAGGGAGGGAGGGGAGGGAGGGAGGAATGGAAGGAGAGGAAGGGGGGAGGAGATGGAGGGAGGAGTAGTATTACAATATTCCATAGCTTGCCGTTATTATTGTCTCTCTCCTCTGACGTCTCACTCTCTCAGAATAACCCATTTCCCAGAGTAATATTCTCCACACCACCATCCCACTCTCTCCCTCTCTACCTCCCCCTCTCCTTCTCTCTGAAAAGGCTAACAGTATGAAAGTGTCTTGGAGCCTGAGGGAATTAACGATGCCCTTCTCACTTTTCCTAGTAGGCATGTGGTTAGAAGATCAGACAACTAACTCTACAGAGATTTACTGACTCATCTGGCCACCCACTCCTCCTTACCCTCATCTCTCTCTCTCTCTCTTTCTCTCTCTCTCTACCACCCTCATCTCTCTCTCTCTCTGTCTCTACCACCCTCATCTCTCTCTCTGTCTCTACCACCCTCATCTCTCTCTCTGTCTCTACCACCCTCATCTCTCTCTCTCTCTGTCTCTACCACCCTCATCTCTCTCTCTGTCTCCAACACCCACATCTCTCTCTCTGTTTCTCTCTACCACCCTCATCTCTCTATCTCTGTCTCTCTCTACCACCCTCATCTCTCTCTCTCTCTCTCTCTACCACCCTCATCTCTCTCTCTCTCTGTCTCTACCACCCTCATCTCTCTCTCTCTCTGTCTCTACCACCCTCATCTCTCTCTCTGTCTCCACTACCCTCATCTCTGTCTGTCTCTCTCTACCACCCTCATCTCTCTGTCACTCTCTCTACCACCCTCATCACTCTCTGTCTCTCTCTACCACCCTCATATCTCTCTCTGTCTCTCTCTACCACCCTCATCTCTCTATCTGTCTCTCTCTACCACCCTCATCTCTGTCTGTCTCTCTCTACCACCCTCATCTCTCTCTCTGTCTCTCTCTACCACCCTCATCTCTCTCTCTGTCTCTCTCTACCACCCTCATCTCTCTCTCTCTGTCTCTACTACCCTCATCTCTGTCTGTCTCTCTCTACCACTCTCATATCTCTCTCTGCCTCTCTCTACCACCCTCATCTCTCTCTCTGTCTCTCTCTACCACCCTCATCTCTCTCTCTGTCTCTCTCTACCGCCCTCATCTCTCTCTCTCTGTCTCTACTACCCTCATCTCTGTCTGTCTCTCTCTACCACCCTCATATCTCTCTCTGTCTCTCTCTACCACCCTCATCTCTCTCTCTGTCTCTCTCTACCACCCTCATATCTCTCTCTGTCTCTCTCTACCACCCTCATCTCTCTCTCTGTCTCTCTCTACCAACCTCATCTCTCTCTTCTTTGGTCTTTCTCTCTATGTCTCTTTCTCTCTCTATGTCTCTCTCTCTTTCTCAACCTCATCTCTCTCTCTTTCCATCTTGTTTAAATGCATGGACTGGACAGATGGTAATTTCACAAAAAAACAAAGCTGTTTTCATCACGAATCACCGTGCAGCTGATCTGATAATAAACAATTACAATTCTTCGAGACATCATTTGCGTGGGAGTTTAGTTCATGTTTTGCTTTCTGCTGTATTACTTTACGTAATGTGGAGTAGATCCCTTTAAGAACTGAAGGAACTTTTCTCATTTGCGTTTGTGCTGCCAAACAAACTACAAATCCCAGAGCAATGATCTTGGACCATGTGGAATGAATACTGGACGAGCAGCCATCTTGGTGCGTGCTGTCCAAGATGCCATGGCGATAACTAACGGACTACAAATCAACAAAGAAACCATCATTGCTCAGGTCCTACCTTGGGCTGCTGGTAGTGTTCCATCGCCATGGTGATGACGTTGAGTCCAATGACAACGGTAATGAAGAGATCCAGATACTGGGAGGTACACATGTTGTGGATGAGGAGACGTGTGGGGGAGTAATCCGAGTAGTAAGGCTTACTCTGAGCTTCTGTTGGAAGGGGGGAGTAAGAGAGGGGAGGTCGGGGAGGTAGGCGGGGGGGGGTCATAGGGTGAGATAGGGAGTAGTGTACTGGACATATTGGAGAGAAAGGTGTCGAGAGGTCGACACCAGCAGCCCACAGGTCTCAAGAGAGAGAATAGTGTCAGTTAAAGGAAAGCAGAGAGCATACACACCCATACTGACTTATACCATCACAACATTACAGAAGAGAGAGGCAGAGAGAGAGGCAGAGAGAGATGCAGAGATAGAGGCAGAGAGAGAGGCAGAGAGAGAGGCAGAGAGAGAGGCAGAGGGAGATGCAGAGAGAGAGGCAGAGAGAGATGCATAGAGAGATGCAGAGGGAGAGGCAGAGAGAGAGGCAGAGAGAGAGGCAGAGAGAGATGCAGAGAGAGAGGCAGAGAGAGGCAGAGAGAGGCAGAGAGAGAGGCAAATGAAAGCTAGATGGAGAGAGAAGAGAATAAAAAAGCAATGAGCAGAGAAAGAGAGGTATAGATAGAGAGGTATAGATAGAGAGGTATAGAAGGAGAGGTATAGATAGAGAGGTATAGATAGAGAGGTATAGATAGAGAAGTATAGATAGAGAGGTATAGAAGGAGAGGTATAGATAGAGAGGTATAGATAGAGAGGTATAGATAGAGAAGTATAGATAGAGAGGTATAGATAGAGAGGTATAGATAGAGAGGTATAGATAAAGAGGTATAGATAGAGAGGTATAGATAGAGGCATAGATAGAGAGGTATAGATAGAGAGGTATAGATAGAGAGGTATAGATAGAGAGGTATAGATAGAGAGGTATAGATAGAGAGGTATAGATAGAGAGGTATAGATAGAGAGGTATAGATAGAGAGGTATAGAAGGAGAGGTATAGCTAGAGAGGTATAGATAGAGAGGTATAGAAGGAGAGGAAAGAGGTAGAGGAAGACACAGAGAGAGTGGAATGAGAGATGGAGAGAAAACAAGGGAGAGAGAGAGAGATGGAGAGAAGCACAGTGTTCCCGGGCCCAGCTCCCCTGTGGCTGCCAACCATGACTAACAAAATCAAAGCTGCTCTCCTCTGATCAATAAAGATTCAAATGGACATCTCCCCTGAGAGAGCATGATGGGAAATAAACAGCCTCGCCACTGCCCAAAGTGGTGTGTGTGTGTGCGTGTGTGCGTGCGTGCGTGGGTGCGTGCGCGTGTGTGTGTGTGCTTGAAGAGACTGGAGTTGGGAAGAAGGAGGTTATTTTGGTGCATTGTGAGGCTGCAGGGAGCTGGTAATGAATGGTTAATCCATGTTCTCTCTCTCTTTCAATGCATCCTTTTTCTTTTTTCTCTTCTGCCGTATCTTCAGGCATCTCTCCCTCTTTCATTTTCTTTCCTTCTTTCTCATAAGGACTATAACAACAAAAAGGACAGTTCAGTATACCTTAGTACATCAGGTACAGGTTTCATACCCATTTATCACTTCTCCTCATTTTATCCATCCATCCATAAAGGGAAGAGGAAAGAGGATGAGAGAGGGGGAGAGGAGGGAGTCAGTCTCTGTCCTCATCCCTCTTTCGTCAGTGAAAGAGAGAGAGAACAATATGAGGGGAGAGGACAGGACAGCATGGGCCTGCAAACACACACACACACACACACATGTGCACAGCCTGATTCCCTCAGGTGCTGTTCAGCTCTCCCTCATCCCAAACCTCAGGTGCTGTTCAGCTCTCCCTCATCCCAAACCTCAGGTGCTGTTCAGATCTCCCTCATCCCAAACCTCAGGTGCTGTTCAGCTCTCCCTCATCCCAAACCTCAGGTGCTGTTCAGATCTCCCTCATCCTAAATCTACTTGCGTGTGAAGCTCTCTCTTGTTCTGTCTACCTGGGTCATTGCTTTATCGTACATTTCTTGTACAACACGCAGACCCATTACACTATATACTAGTGCAGTGAACCCACTGGTGCAAACGTTGTGGCAGTGAAATGTCATGGGAAACTGCTAAGCTGCTGCAGTTTTGCTGCAGGACCTAACACTTTATTTTAACGGGCCGTACTAGAGGGTCGATAGATGAAACTGAGGGCACAGTTCACTGAGCATCCGTTGCTGTACCTTGGGTGGACTGTTCACATAATGTATTAGAAACTTCAGTGGCTGACTGTGTTTTCTTAAAGCAATCTACAGCAGTCTTGTAAATGCCCATTTCTCATAGGTTGAAAACCCTCCACTGAGAGAGGAAGGAGAGAGAGAGAATGAGAGAGATGGACCTTGTGTAAGTACCGCCCTGAGAGAGGGAGCGGTAGAACGAGAAATAGGGCTGGGGGGGTAGAACCTTTTCCTCTTGGCTCAGGCCCAGCTCTGCCACAGGGGGGAGAAATGAAGGGAGAGAGGAGAGGTGAGGTGAGAGTAGAGAGGGCCAAATTACACTACTGCTACTCCAACTTTCTCTATCTGGAGGGAGAAAGAACTGAGCAGCACTTAGAGGGAGAATTGATCTTACTGGCACAGACTGACACTGTGATGTCATGCCAAACCAATGAGTCAAAATAACGTCTGTATTAGCTTTCGCCAAATCAGCTTGAAAGACTTTTAAAAGTGTGTGTGTGTGTGTCTGTTTGTATGTGCGCAGTGCGTATGCGTGTTTGTGTGCACATTGCAGGGGTGTAAGGTAAAGAGAACTGAGACAAGAGGAAAGTGAAGAAGTGAGGTGTGAATAAACTTCAGCATCTCTCTCTCTCTCTCTCTCACATAACATTACATAAACATCCAACAGACCCTCGACCACTCCTCCAACCCAAGGGGCCTTAGACCTATGTGTGAATAAACTTCAGCATCTCTCTCTCTCTCTCACATAACATTACATAAACATCCAACAGACCCTCGACCACTCCTCCAACCCAAGGGGCCTTAGACCTATGTGTGAATAAACTTCAGCATCTCTCTCTCTCTCTCTCTCTCTCTCACATAACATTACATAAACATCCAACAGACCCTCGACCACTCTTCCAACCCAAGGGGCCTTAGACCTATGTGTGAATAAACTTCAGCATCTCCCTCTCTCTCTCTCTCTCACATAACATTACATAAACATCCAACAGACCCTCGACCACTCCTCCAACCCAAGGGGCCTTAGACCTATGTGGTCCGCTAATGGGGAGCATCTGCTAAATGACTAGCCTGTAGCATGTTAAACTGAAGGTCCATGTTGGTGCCCTGTGTGAGGAATGTTGGATACCCTACACGTTGGTGCCCCATGAAAGGATTTCAGAAAAAAAGTATTTATACTTCAAGAGGGAATTAAATGTTTTTTTTTACATTTTGACATATACATGAAGCTATTTTACTCTTGGGAGAACTAAGACCCCTTTAGCTGAAAGCATTGGTGAATCATTAAACATCATGACCGACATAAAAAGATAATTAGTTAGGAAAGAGCACCAATATTAAAAACCAGTCCAAAAACAACCTCTTAGCCCCTTACCACACATTACCTACATCCATCCGATTCTTTGAAGTCTACAAAACAAGACTTAACAGAGGTTAGGGTGAGGAACTAGGAGTTGTTTTTGGACTGAGCCACACTCAGTAACTTCAGGAAGACAAGGCTCGGTTGGGAAATACAGACACACTGACTTCCCTGGCACAGCACGATGGGTTTAGTTTCACAATGTGAGTGGGCTTTGATTGGGTTGGAGTGAATATATGTCTGTGAATGGGGTTGGATGTCTGTGTATGGGGGTTGGTTGTCTGTGAATGGGGTTGGATGTCTGTGTATGGGGGTTGGATGTCTGTGTATGGGGTTGGTTGTCTGTGAATGGGGTTGGATGTCTGTGTATGGGGTTGGATGTCTGTGAATGGGGTTGGATGTCTGTGTATGGGGTTGGATGTCTGTGAATGGGGGTTGGATGTCTGTGTATGGGGGTTGGTTGTCTGTGTATGGGGGTTGGTTGTCTGTGTATGGGGGTTGGTTGTCTGTGTATGGGGGTTGGATGTCTGTGTATGGGGTTGGTTGTCTGTGTATGGGGGTTGGTTGTCTGTGTATGGGGGTTGGATGTCTGTGAATGGGGTTGGATGTCTGTGTATGGGGGTTGAATGTCTGTGTATGGGGGTTGGATGTCTGTGTATGGGGGTTGAATGTCTGTGTATGGGGTTGGTTGTCTGTGTATGGGGGTTGGTTGTCTGTGTATGGGGGTTGGTTGTCTGTGTATGGGGGTTGGATGTCTGTGTATGGGGGTTGGATGTCTGTGTATGGGGGTTGGATGTCTGTGTATGGGGGTTGAATGTGTGTGTATGGGGTTGGATGTCTGTGTATGGGGGTTGAATGTCTGTGTATGGGGGTTGGATGTCTGTGTATGGGGGTTGGATGTCTGTGTATGGGGGTTGGTTGTCTGTGTATGAGATTTGTAACACAGTGGAACTATGTGCTGAAATGTGAAATGGCCGATAGGTTTCAATGTTCAATATTCAATCAAGCTATAGATGGTGCAATATCGTGGATTGTGGTTTCGTAATTGCACTATTGGGATGTGACAGTGGAGTAAAACTATATGAATGCTCTCGCTTCTGATGATTGGTCAGGTGAAACTGAGACCTGTGGAAGAGAGATGATTGGTCAGGTGAAACTGAGGCCTGTGGTAGAGAGATGATTGGTCAGGTGAAACTGAGGCCTGTGATAGAGAGATGATTGGTCAGGTGAAACTGAGAGCTGTGGTATTGAGATGATTGGAGTAAAGGCAGTAAGATCAGTCACAATGTTACAGCCAGGACCATTTCCTCTAACCAGGTCAAAGGTTAAGATGATTGTGGTGGTCAGATACAAGAGGTCAAAAAGCCCAGTTACAATATCAGTAAGGTCATTTTTTTATATTTAACAAGGCAAGCCAGTCAAGAACAAATTCTTATTCACAACAACAGCCTACCCTGGACCAATTATGCGCTGCCCATGGGACTCCAAATCACAGCCGGATGTGATGCAGCCTGGATTTGAACCAGGTACTGCAGTGTCTTATACCACTGTGCCACTCAGGACCCCTGAGTTATACTTTGATAGGTTTTGTGACTGATTTTACACCCCTGTCCTTTAATGGATCCATGGGTTGGTTCACATTAAGAGTCGATGTGTGCTGGGTTAACATGTTGTACTGGTTGATTGCAGCACAAGGTCATATCAAAGTCAAGGGTTAATATCAAGTGAAATTACATTGTATCCAATTATGTATGAATCATTTTTGGATTTTTAAGATCCAGCAAACCTTGAGTCAAAACGTTAAATAAAAAATATACAGGGAAATAAGAAAATATTCTGCACCAGTGACAAAAAGAAGAAACTGAAATAAAAGTTCAGGATGGTGAGAAAAGAGGAGAAACAGAGGAGTTTGAGGGGTCCAGAAGAAAGAGGTAGGGAAAGAATAACGTGAAAGGGCTTGGCAAGTTATACACACACACACACACACACACACACACACACACATGCATACACGTACACACCCAAAGACACAAACGAGTTGTGCTGGTACACATGGTAGACTGACACGCACTTGTTTCTGAGTCTGACTTGAGCAGGAAGGACCAATTGGAATGGAGACTGGAATGGAGACCCGAATGGTGAAGGAAGGCGATTGGACAGCGGTGAGTGGAAGGCGGGGTTAACAGGGCGAGAGAATAATGGGCAAATGACTGTATAAGTATGTCTCTCTCTCTGTGTCTTTTTCTCTGTGTTTCTCTCTCCGTGCCTCTCTCTCTCTCTCTCTCTCTCTCTCTCTCTCTCTCTCTCTCTCTCTCTCTCTCTCTCTCTCTCTCTCTCTCTCTCTCTCTCTCTCTCTCTCTCTCTCTCTCTCTCTCTCTCTCTCTCTCTCTATATATATATATATACATATACATATATATATATATATATATATACACACACACATATCTTCCGTTCTCCTTCTTTCATTATCTCTCTTTCTCTCTCTGTGTGGGGGCCAGAAAGGACACATTGTTCCTGGCTGCCACATTATATACAGCACCCTGCTGTCAACTTCTTCTGCCCTCCTCCCTCTCTCGCATCTCTCTCCCCGTCTCTCTCTGTCTGTCTCTCTCTCAATTCAATTCAAGGGGCTTTATTGGCATGGGAAACACATGTTAACATTGCCAAAGCAAGTGAAGTAGATAATATACAAAAGTGAAATAAACAATAAAAATGAACAGGTAACATTACTCTCACTGAAGTTCCAAAAGAATAAAGACATTACAAATGTCATATTATGTCTATATACAGTATTGTAACGATGTACAAATGGTTAAAGTACAAAAGGGAAAATAAATAAACATAAATATGGGTCGTATCTACAATGGTGTTTTTTGTTCACTGGTTGCCTTTTTCTTGTGGCAACAGGTCACAAATCTTGCTGCTGTGATGGCACACTGTGGTATTTCACCCAGTAGATATGGGAGTTTATCAAAATAGGGTTTGTTTTCGAATTCTTTGTGAATCTGTGTAATCTGAGGGAAATATGTGTCTCTAATATGATACATTTGGCAGGAGGTTAGGAAGTGCAGCTCAGCTCAGCTCTTTCTTTCTCTCTCTCTCTCTCTCTCTCTCTTTAATAATGTAGTGTTAATACGTATATTCCTACAGCAGAGGGAGAGGGAGGAGAAGAGGGATGGAAGACTTCCGTTAGATTCATCTCTGTTAACACTGACCTAGATAGAGCAGGCTGCTGTGTGTGTATTGTGTGTGTGTGTGTGTGTGTGTACCTGATCAGGGGAGGAGTTGACACTCTTGTCCTAGCCATTTACTGTTTATCTCTTTGCAGATCAGTGGTAAAACAAGTGGTGAACAGAACACGTGGTGAACAGAACACGTGGTGAACAGAACACTTGGTGAACAGAACACGTGGTGAACAGGTGGTGAACAGGTGGTGAACAGAACACGTGGTGAACAGGTGGTGAACAGAACACGTGGTGAACAGAACAGGTGGTGAACAGAACACTTGGTGAACAGAACACGTGGTGAACAGGTGGTGAACAGGTGGTGAACAGAACACGTGGTGAACAGAACACGTGGTGAACAGAACACATGGTGAACAGAACACGTGGTGAACAGAACAGGTGGTGAACAGAACACGTGGTGAACAGGAGGTGAACAGAACACTTGGTGAACAGAACACGTGGTGAACAGAACACGTGGTGAACAGGTGGTGAACAGAACATGTGGTGAACAGAACACGTGGTGAACAGAACATGTGGTGAACAGGTGGTGAACAGAACACGTGGTGAACAGAACACGTGGTGAATGGAACACGTGGTGAACAGAACACGTGGTGAACAGAACACGTGGTGAACAGAACACGTGGTGAACAGAAGTCAGTTACTCTCTCCAGTGACCCCGTTATCATCTTGTGCGTACACTGAGTGTACAAAACATCAAAAACACCTTCCTAATACTGAGTTGCACCTGGTCAGTCTGTGTCATGGAGCAAGGTGTGTGTATATTTCTCGTTACATCCTATGGTAAATATTATTTAAAAGGTTAAAGTAATATTATACAGTTATGGTGCAGCTCAACAATCAGTCCTGTTAGGTAGGACGCAAAATGGCCGAATGCTACTTTTGTACTTTTAAAGACACACACAAAGAAGATGCATCTTCAGGGACCCATACTGAGCAGGTCTGAGAACAGCGTTTATCTCTTTGGGTTGTGAGACTGGGGAGAGTTAGAGGACATGACCCATCCTGAGCAGGTCTGAGAACAGCGTTTATCTCTTTGGGCTGTGAGACTGGGGAGAGTTAGAGGACATGACCCATCCTGAGCAGGTCTGAGTACAGCGTTTATCTCTTTGGGCTGTGAGACTGGGGAGAGTTAGAGGACATGACCCATCCTGAGCAGGTCTGAGTACAGCGTTTATCTCTTTGGGCTGTGAGACTGGGGAGAGTTAGAGGACATGACCCATCCTGAGCAGGTCTGAGTACAGCGTTTATCTCTTTGGGCTGTGAGTCTGGGGAGAGTTAGAGGCCATCTGTTACTGTGACACATTCACTCAACAAGCTGAGCACTCATAACTACACAGTCTCTCTCTCTCTCTCTCTCTCTCTCTCTCTCTCTCGCTCTCTCTCTCTCTGTCTCTCTCTCACTCACTCACTCACTCACTCACTCACTCACTCACTCACTCAATTCAATGGGCTTTATTGACATGGGAAACATATGTTTACATGGCCAAAGCAAGTGTTGTAGTGTTGTAGGTATGTGGTAGTGGAGTAGAGGCCTGAGGGCACACACTTAGTGTGTTGTGAATTCTGTAATGAATGTTTTTAAAATTGTATAACTGCCTTAATTTTGCCAGACGCCAGGTAGAGTAGCTGCTGCTTTGGATCCCCATAATAAATACAAACCCAAATAGATTATACACAAAAGTGAAGAAAAAAAAATTAACAGTAACATTACTCACAAATGTTTTAGAGGAATAGAGACATTTCAAATTTGATATTATGGCTATGTACAGTACTTCTCTTTCTCACTCTCTGCTCTCTCCATCTCTATGTCTCTCTCTCTGTCTCTATGTCTCTCTCTCTATGTCTGTCTGTCTGTCTGTCTGTCTGTCTGTCTGTCTGTCTGTCTGTCTGTCTGTCTGTCTGTCTGTCTGTCTGTCTGTCTGTCTGTCTGTCTGTCTGTCTGTCTGTCTGTATCTCTGCTCCCTCTCTCTCTCTCCGTGTCTCTCCGTCTGTCTCTCTCTCTCTCCCCCTATTTGACTCTCCCTGTCTTTCTGATTCCCTCCCTCCACCTTTCCGTCTCCCTTTCTCCGTCTATACGGCTCACCACTAGGTAGGGGAGAATATCATAGTGCAGTCACCATAAGCCTCCTGTGTGTGTGCTGGTTAGGTAAAGTATAGATTGACCCAGTCAGGTCACCTGTGATACAAGTCAGAATTCGGCGTCCATCCATTTCTGAGGACGTCGGGAGATGACGTGGAAACTGGCCACTAGGGGTAACAGTGAGCGCTGTAGGTTCTTCAAGTGGATTTTGATTTTGCTAGGGCATTGTGGACGGGATGTGGCATCTGTCTCTGATTCCAAAAGGCCAAAGGTTGCAAGTTCGAATCCAGCGATAGAAAGTTGTTTTTGAAATTTTTGTTTTAAGCCTATCCCACACTTTTTATTTTTATTTTACCTTTATTTAACTAAGCAAGTCACTTAAGAACAAATTCTTATTTACAATGACGGCCTACCCCGGCCATACCCGGACGATGCTGGTCTATGGGACTCACGGTCTGTTATGATACAGCCTGGAATCAAACCAGGAACTGTAGTGGCGCCTCTAGCACTGAGATGCAGTGCCTTAGACCACTGTGCAACTCGGGAGCCCCAAAAATATTTGTCGAAAAATATTTGTCCAACAATAGAAAGTTGTTTTTGAGATGCTTGTTTTAAGCCTATCCCAAACCTTAACCTTTACCTCAACCATTCAGTGTTAATACCTAAACTTAACCCAAACCGTAACCCTTACCTTATCAATTCAGAGTTAATGCCTAAACTTAACCCAAACCTTAAAACTACAAAATTTGACATTTGAGAAACATGGATGAAGTGCAACCCCATCTCATCATCCTCACTTCCCTCCCTCCTCACATCTCCCCTTCTCCTCTCATCCCCTACACCGTGACTGACTCATGTCCATCTCTTTTTCTCTCCTCTCCCTTATCTCCTCTTTTATTTCCTTCCTCCTATCCTCCTCCCCTCCTCTCCTCCTCTACTATCCTCTTCTCCTCCTCTCCTATCCCCCTCTACTTTCCTCCTCTCCTCCTCTCCTTTTCTCCTCTATCCTCCTCTAAAATCCTCCTCTCCTCCTTTACTATCCTCATCTCCTCTCCTCCCCTCCTCCTCCTCTCCTCCTTTACTATCCTCTTCTCCTCATCTCCTATCCTCCTCTCCTCCTCCTCTCCTCCTCTCCTATCCTCTTCTCCTCATCTCCTATCCTCCTCTCCTCCTCCTCTCCTCCTCTCCTATCCTCTTCTCCTCCTCTCCTATCCTCCTCTCCTCCTCCTCTCCTCCTTTACTATCCTCTTCTCCTCATCTCCTATCCTCCTATCCTCCTCTCCTCCTCCTCTCCTCCTCTCCTCCTCTCCTATCCTCTTCTCCTCATCTCCTATCCTCCTCTCCTCCTCCTCTCCTCCTTTACTATCCGCTTCTCCTCATCTCCTATCCTCCTCTCCTCCTCTCCTATCCTCTTCTCCTCATCTCCTATCCTCCTCTCCTCCTCCTCTCCTCCTTTACTATCCTCTTCTCCTCATCTCCTATCCTCCTCTCCTCCTCCTCTCCTCCTCTCCTATCCTCTTCTCCTCATCTCCTATCCTCCTCTCCTCCTCCTCTCCTCCTCTCCTATCCTCTTCTCCTCATCTCCTATCCTCCTCTCCTCCTCCTCTCCTCCTTTACTATCCTCTTCTCCTCATCTCCTATCCTCCTCTCCTCCTCTCCTATCCTCTTCTCCTCCTCCTCTCCTCCTCTACTATCCTCTTCTCATCCTCTCCTATCCTCCTCTCCTATCCTCCTCTACTATCCTCTTCTCCTCATCTCCTCTCCTCCTCTACTATCCTCCTCTCCTCCTCTACTATCCTCTTCTCCTCATCTCCTATCCTCCTCTCTTCCTCCTCTCCTCCTCTACTATCCTCTTCTTTCCTCCTCTCTTCTCCTCTCTCCTCCTCTACTATCCTCCTCTCCTCTACTTTCCTCCTTTCCTCCTCTCCTCCTCTACTTTCCTCATCTCCTCATCTCCTCATCCATCCTCCTCTCCTCCTCTACTATCCTCATCCATCCTCCTCTCCTCCTCTACTATCCTCATCCATCCTCCTCTCCTCCTCTACTATCCTCATCCATCCTCCTCTCCTCCTCTCCTCCTCTACTATCCTCATCCATCCTCCTCTCCTCCTCTACTATCCTCATCCATCCTCCTCTCCTCCTCTCCTCCTCTACTATCCTCTTCTTTCCTCCTCTACTACCCTCCTCTCCTCCTCTTCTTTCCTCCTCTCTTCTCCTCTCTCCTCCTCTGCTATCCTCCTCTCCTCCTTTTTTCCCCTCCAAAGTTGTTTGCGAAAAGAGGCAATTGCCAGGTTTAGCTAAAGAAAATGGTTTGCTGGCGTGTTAGATAATTAGACACACACACAAACGCACATGCATGCCTGCACATGCATATACACACACACACACCCTTTTGAGTACTCAGCGCTGACTTCCTTAATACAATTATACAGAAAAACAATAATACGCTGTGAGGGACATAATTGGGGTCGGCTTGTCGTGTCTGCCGTGTCTGCCGTGCCTGCCTGCCTGCTGTGTCTGCCTGCCGTGTCTGCCTGCCTGCCTGCCTGCAAGTCTGTCTCTCTCAGTGGATTTAATAGAAGTAGAACTACAGAGAGGAATGCTAAAATATTCTACCTCGATGTGTGGAGGTATGACTGTAAACACAAGACAGGCTATGTGCACACTGCCCACAACATGAAGTAGAAACTAAGCTGCACTTCCTAACCTCCTGCCAAATGTATTAGAGACACATATTTCGCTCAGATTACACAGATCCACAAAGAATTCGAAAAACAAACACAGCACCAATATTTGTGACCTGTTGCGACAAGAAAAGGGCAACCAGTGAAAACTAAACACCCTTGTAAGTACAACTTACAGTTGAAGTCGGAGGTTTACATACACTTAGGTTGGAGTCATTAAAACTTGTTTTTAACCTCTCTGGGCTAGGGGGTGGTATTTTCACGTCTGGATGAAAAGCGTGCTCAAAGTAAACTGCCTGCTACTCAGGCCCAAAAGCTAGGATATGCATATTTGGATGGGAAACACTCTGAAGTTTCTAAAACTGTTTGAATGATGTCTGTGAGTATAACAGAACTTATTTGGCAGGCAAAACCCCGAGGACAAACCAACCAGGATTTATTTTTTGAGGTCACTCTTGTTCAATGGGTTTTCTATGGAGATCTAGATTTCTAAGGTGCTTGCTTGCAGTTCCTATCGCTTCCACTGGATGTCAACAGTCTTTAGAAATTGGTTGATGTTTTTCCTTTGTGTAATGAAGAAGTATTGCTGTTCAGAACGAGGGTCGAGTGAAGTGTACTGTTGGTTAGAGGCGTGTGACCTGAAAACATGCTCCACTTTGTTTTCGTCCGGTATGTTAAAAATACCTAAAGTTGTATTAGGAAAGTTGTTTTAAATGTTTGTACAAAGATTACAGGTAACTTATGAGATATTTTGTAGTCATGTTGCGCGAGTTGGAACCGGTGTTTTTCTGGATCAAACGCGCCAAATAAATTGACATTTTGGAGATATAACAACATAATTAATCGAACAAAAGGACCATTTGTGATGCTTATTGGACATATTGGAGTGCCAACAAAAGAAGATCTTCAAAGGTAAGGCATGAATTATATAGTTATTTCTGAGTTTTGTGTCGCGCCTGGCGGGATGAAATATGACTGTCTGTGTTCGTTTGATGGGGTGCTATCCTCAGATAATAGTATGGTTTGCTTTCGCCGTAAAGCCTTTTTGAAATCTGACACAGCGGCTGGATTAACAAGAAGTTTATTTTCATTAATGTTTATGATGAGTATTTCTGTCATTTGATTTGGCTCTCTGCAATTTCACCGGATGTTATTTGAGACAATGCATTACTGAACATAACGCGCAAATTTAAACTGAGGTTTTTGGACATAAAGTGGGTGTCACGTCCTGACCAGCAGAGGGAGTAGTTGTTTAGTATTTTGGTCAGGACGTGGCAGAGGGATGTTTGTTTTGTATGGTGGGGGTTTTGTGTGTGTTGTAGAGGGGTGTTTGATTTATGTGTTCCTGGGTTTTGGGTGTATGTTCTAGGTTAGTATGTTCTAGGTTGTATTTCTGCATTCTGTCTAGTTTAGGTTTTCTATGTTTAGGTTTGGGTGCTGGACTCTCAATTGGAGGCAGGTGTTTCTCGTTGCCTCTGATTGAGAGTCCTATATATGGGTAATTGTTTGGTGTAGTGTTTGTGGGAGATTGTTTCTTGTTTTGCGTGTGTGAGCCTTACAAGACTGTTTTGGTTGTTCGTGAGTTCTTCGTTGTTTTGTTATTTTGGTGTTCACTTTATTTTCAAATAAATATCAAGATGAGCATCCACATTCCTGCTGCGTTTTGGTCCTCCATTCCAGACGACAACCGTGACAGAGGGACTTTATTGAACAAAACAAACATTTATTGTGTAACATGGAGTCCTGGGAGTGCCACCAGATGAAGATTATCAAAGGTTAGTATTTAATTTAATCGCAATTTTTGACTTTTGTGAGCAATCTCCTTGGCTGGAAAATGGCTGTATGATTTTTTGTGGCTAGGCGCTGTCCAAACATAATCGCATGGTGTGCTTCCGCCGTAAAGCCTTTTTGAAATCGGACACTGTGGTTGGATTAACAAGAAGTTTATCTTTAAAATGGTGTATAATACGTGTATGTTTGAGGAATTTTAATTATGAGATTTCTGTTGTTTGAATTTGGCGCCCTGCAATTTCACTGGCTCCCAGAGAGGTTTAAAACACTCCTCAGATTTCTTGTTAACAAACTATCGTTTTGGCAAGTCGGTTAGGACATCTACTTTGTGCATGACACGTAATTTTTCAACAATTGTTTACAGACAGATTATTTCACTTATAATTCACTGTATGACAATTCCAGTGGGTCAGAAGTTTACATACACTAAGTTGACTGTGCCTTTAAACAGCTTGGAACATTCCAGAAAATTATGTCATGGCTTTAGAAGCTTCTGATAGGCTAATTGACATCATTTGAGTCAATTGGAGGTGTACCTGTGGATGTATTTGAAGGTCTACCTTCAAACGCAGTGCCTCTTTGCTTGACATCATGGGAAAATCAAAAGAAATCAGCCAAAACCTCAGAAACAAAATTGTAGGAGAGAGGGAGAGAGAAAACAGAGGGAGAGAGAGAGAGAAACAGAAGGAGAGAGAGAGAAACAGAGGGAGAGAGAGAGAGAGAGGGGAAGGGAGAAAGAGAGAATTAAAGAGAGGGATATTGAGAGGGAGAGAGATGAGAAATGGAATAGGAGAAGGAGAAAGCGATAAAGAGAGGGAAGCAGAGAGGGAGAGAGTGAGATAAAGAGAGAGGGAGGGAGAGAGGGGGAGGGAGAGAGAGAGATGGAATTAAAGAAGGGAAAATTGAGAGAGAGAGAGAGAGAGAGAGAGGGAGATAAAGAGAGAGAGAAAAGGAGAGAGAGGGAGAGAAGGGGGGCGGATAAAGAGAGAGGGGAATGGAGAGGGAGGGAGATAAAGAGAAAGGGAAGCAGAGAGAGCGAGATAAAGATAGAGAGAGGGTGGGTGAGAGGGAGATAGAGAGATTGAAAAGCAGAGGGTGGGCGAGAGAGGGAGAGAGGGAGGTAAAGATGGAGAGAGAGAAACAGAGGGAGAGAGAGAAACAGAGGGAGAGAGAGAAACAGAGGGAGAGAGAGAAACAGAGGCAGAGAGAGAGAAACAGAGGCAGAGAGAGAGAGAAACAGAGGGAGAGAGAGAGAAACAGAGGGAGAGAGAGAGAAACAGAGGGAGAGAGAGAGAAACAGAGGGAGAGAGAGGAGAACAGAGGGAGAGAGAGAGAAACAGAGGGAGAGAGAGAGAAACAGAGGGAGAGAGAGAGAAACAGAGGGGAGAGAGAGAGAGCAGAGGAGAGAGAGAGAGAGAGAAAGAGAAACAGAGGGAGAGAGAGAGAAACAGAGGGAGAGAGAGAGAAACAGAGGGAGAGAGAGAGAAACAGAGGGAGAGAGAGAGAAGCAGAGGGAGAGAGAGAGAGAAAGAGAGAGAAACAGAGGGAGAGAGAGAGAAACAGAGAGAGAGAGAGAACAGAGGGAGAGAGAGAGAAACAGAGGGAGAGAGAGAGAAACAGAGGGAGAGAGAGAGAAACAGAGGGAGAGAGAGAGAAACAGAGGGAGAGAGAGAAGCAGAGGGAGAGAGAGAGAAACAGAGGGAGAGAGAGAGAAACAGAGGAGAGAGAGAGAGAGAAACAGAGGGAGAGAGAGAGAAACAGAGGGAGAGAGAGAGAAACAGAGGGAGAGAGAGAGAAACAGAGGGAGAGAGAGAGAAACAGAGGGAGAGAGAGAGAAACAGAGGGAGAGAGAGAGAAACAGAGGGAGAGAGAGAGAAACAGAGGGAGAGAGAGAGAGAAACAGAGGGAGAGAGAGAGAGAGGGGAAGGGAGAAAGAGAGAATTAAAGAGAGTGAAATTGAGAGGGAGAGAGTGAGAAATGGAAAAGGAGAAGGAGAGAGAAGGGAGAGAAAGGGGACGATAAAGAGAGAGAAGGAAACAAAGAGGGAGGGGGAGAGAGAGATAGAGAGTGAAGCGGAGAGGGAGAGAGAGGGAAAAGGAGAGGGAAAAGGAGAGTGAGAGGGTTGATCCTGTATGTTTTGACAGTCTGCTCTTTTACCATCTGGTGTTTGTGACACACACTCTCTTCCCCCTGCATTAGCGTGGGTAGACGACCTAAAGGCTGTGGTAGAGTCTAAGCGTGGGTAGACAACCTAGAGGCTGTGGTAAAGTCTGAGCGTGGGTAGGCAACCTAGAGGCTGTGGTAGAGTCTGAGCGTGGGTAGACAACCTAGAGGCTGTGGTAGAGTCTGAGCGTGGGTAGACAACCTAGAGGCTGTGGTAGTGTCTGAGCGTGGGTAGACAACCTAGAGGCTGTGGTAGAGTCTGAGCGTGGGTAGACAACCTAGAGGCTGTGGTAGAGTCTGAGCGTGGGTAGACGACCTAGAGGCTGTGGTAGAGACTGAGCGTGGGTAGACAACCTAGAGGCTGTTGTAGAGTCTGAGCGTGGGTAGACAACCTAGAGGCTGTGGTAGAGTCTGAGCGTGGGTAGACGACCTAGAGGCTGTGGTAGAGTCTGAGCGTGGGTAGACAACCTAGAGGCTGTGGTAGAGTCTGAGCGTGGGTAGACAACCTAGAGGCTGTGGTAGAGTCTGAGCGTGGGTAGACGACCTAGAGGCTGTGGTAGAGTCTGAGCGTGGGTAGACAACCTAGAGGCTGTGGTAGAGTCTGAGCGTGGGTAGACAACCTAGAGGCTGTGGTAGAGTCTGAGCGTGGGTAGACGACCTAGAGGCTGTGGTAGAGTCTGAGCGTGGGTAGACAACCTAGAGGCTGTGGTAGAGTCTGAGCGTGGGTAGACAACCTAGAGGCTGTGGTAGAGTCTGAGCGTGGGTAGACGACCTAGAGGCTGTGGTAGAGTCTGAGCATGGGTAGACAACCTAGAGGGTGTGGTAGAGTGACAGGAACAGTGCTGTTGATAGTGGACGGTGGGTCACCGTGAAGACCAAGGAAACACAACAAATGACAGGAAAACGTCCACAAACGTCTATATCGGTCTGGATTGGATGAGAGAGAGTCAGGGGACGGGTGGGAGACGGGCACGGGATGGAACCCTACCTTCCGGGAACTTTGAACCCTGACCTCTGAACTACCATGGTGGGGGACACAAAGAACATGCTAGAATTAAAAATATATATTTTTTTAAAGAGGACCCAACTCGCTCCCGGAATCATCAGTACATATAGAAGAACAAGACCATGTTAATCAGAGAGAGGTGTGGAACGAGGGATGGGCGAAGATGGAGAGAGAGTGAGAGAAAGAGAAATAGGGGTGAAGTAAGAGCATGAAGGGGATAGTGCTGGGTCCAGGTCACACTTTAGTCTTCTCAACTTATTCGGAGTCCAGTGTGAGCTCCTGATACACTTGATAAAGGATTCAGGATTCAGGATTCAAGGACTCAGTTGGAGATTTTGTAAACAGTCGAACGCCTATTTTCAAATCCCAAATTCAAAATATCTGTGTCACAAATTATTGAAATACAAAAAGAGTCACTCTGGTGAAGTTAAACTCTTTCAGAAAAGTCAAGCAACCTCTACACCAGGAGAAAAACTCTTCCAAAAGCCTTGTGTCAACCAGAAAAGATAGCTATCGATTCTATAACCTGCCCATTCATAAAGGCCATACCTTTACTGTACATACCCTAACCCAGACATTCTCTCACTCTGTCAACATTTTTGCCATTTCAGTTACAACTGTGAGGAAAAGGTTTCCAAGCAACAGAAAAATAACAAGCTTGAGGTGACAGATTTAATAAACAAAAAACGGTCCAGATATTCAACCGGTGAGTAAAACTCTCAAAGCATAGATACACTATAAACAAACTAAAGATACACTATAAACAAACTAAAGATAAACTATATTTTAAAAAACGGAAGACAAACTATAAAAAACCTAAAGATAAAGTACAGAAAAATTAACTGAGAAAGAAACCAATGGATATGAGGGGTCTTAAATTAGGTGTCTGTACAGACACAGGAGTGAGAGGGCGTGAGAGAGCGACTGTGTGTGTTCGGTCTGTGTGAGTGACTGAATGTGTGAGAGAGGGTGTGAGTGACTGAATGTGTGAGAGAGGGTGTGAGTGACTGAATGTGTGTGTTCGGTCTGTGTGAGTGACTGAATATGTGAGAGAGGGTGTGAGTGACTGAATGTGTGAGAGAGGGTGTGTGTGACTGAATGTGTTCGGTCTGTGTGAGTGACTGAATGTGTGTGAGAGGGTGTGAGTGACTGAATGTGTGTGAGATCGGTGTGAGTGACTGAATGTGTGAGAGAGGGTGTGAGTGACTGAATGTGTGAGAGAGGGTGTGAGTGTCTGAATGTGTGTGTTCGGTCTGTGTGAGTGACTGAATGTGTGAGAGAGCGTGTGAGTGACTGAATGTGTGAGAGAGGGTGTGAGTGACTGAATGTGTGAGAGAGGGTGTGAGTGTCTGAATGTGTGAGAGAGGGTGTGAGTGACTGAATGTGTGAGAGAGGGTGTGAGTGACTGAATGTGTGAGAGAGGGTGTGAGTGACTGAATGTGTGTGTTCGGTCTGTGTGAGTGACTGAATGTGTGAGAGAGGGTGTGAGTGCCTGGATGTGTGAGAGAGGGTGTGAGTGACTGAATGTGTGAGAGAGTGTGTGAGTGACTGAATGTGTGTTCGGTCTGTGTGAGTGACTGAATGTGTGAGAGAGGGTGTGAGTGACTGAATGTGTGAGAGAGGGTGTGAGTGTCTGAATGTGTGAGAGAGGGTGTGAGTGACTGAATGTGTGAGAGAGGGTGTGAGTGACTGAATGTGTGAGAGAGGGTGTGAGTGACTGAATGTGTGAGAGAGGGTGTGAGTGACTAAATGTGTGTTCGGTCTGTGTGAGTGACGGAATGTGTGAGAGAGGGTGTGAGTGACTGAATGTGTGTGAGAGGGTGTGAGTGACTGAATGTGTGAGAGAGGGTGTGAGTGACTAAATGTGTGTTCGGTCTGTGTGAGTGACTGAATGTGTGAGAGAGGGTGTGAGTGACTGAATGTGTGAGAGAGGGTGTGAGTGACTGAATGTGTGTGAGAGGGTGTGAGTGACTGAATGCGTGAGAGAGGGTGTGAGTGACTGAATGTGTGAGAGAGGGTGTGAGTGACTGAATGTGTGTGTTCGGTCTGTGTGAGTGACTGAATGTGTGAAAGAGGGTGTGAGTACCTGGGAGAGTTAATGGTGACCACACCTCCAAGAGAAGCTCCATATCCATCTGTATTTCTCAAGAGTTGAACGAAAGTATTCCCACTGTCAACTACCATCAACATTTGATTACAAAATATCAAAATGATCTTACATTCATCCACCAAAAGTATCCCTAAAGCCAATACGGCTTCTGAAATAACCACTCTTTCTCATGTCCAATGTTTGGGGTTCGAAGGCAGTGGAATCACTATAGAGAGAGGCGTCTGGTAACCTGTTCCTGTACAGCTGGAGGGACGGTGGGGACAGATCTAGGATCAGCTGACCATCGTATAACCCTAACCCTTACTATATGGAGGAAGCCATTAGATCAGACCCTAGATTAGCATCTAGGTAGTTTGGTTTGTAGTTCTACCTACCCCTCCGGCTGTACTACAACTACATGCAGGAAAGGAGTTGGCATATAGAAGGGGGTGTTACCTTCCCCTCACCCCTTCCCCCCTCCCTCAATCTCTGGAAGTACCACATCATGCAAGTCCCGCCCACCAGTACTCACTAGGCATGCTCCAAGGGGGCGGTCTAAAGTATGCCCTCTACGATAGGCCAGGCAGGAAAAGGGGGCGGGGTGTCTATTCTACTAGACCAGCGCACCAACTCCGATCCTGGAGAGAGAGACTCGGGGTGCGTGGGCTTTTGTTCCAGCCCAGCACTAACACTTATCCAGGTTTTACAGAAGTAGCTCTCCGGGACCAGAATGGGTGACCACTGACCACCAGGCAACTAGCGGGGAGACTGCAGGGAGAAAATAGAAATAAAAAGGACTTCTACAGTAGAAATAGCAGCGACTTCAGGTCTAGCGCGTTCCCTCAATCGCTTGGCTTTGGTCAAATCAAACCGAATCAAACCAAAACAAGCAGGACTCAGAAAGATGTGGAAAGACTACCGACCAGCCATCTCCTTCTCCTTACTCCGTCTCTTTTTCTCCATCCGTTTCAGTCTCTTCTCCTCCCTGCGCTTGGCCTCCTCAGCCTCCTGGCTGCGACGACACTTGTGGAAGTTCTCCACCACCACACCCACGAACATGTTGAGCACGAAGAAGCTGACGATGAGCAGGAAGGAGATGAAGTAGAGGAGCATCCAGGGGTTGTGGTTCAGCTGCGGCTGGAGGGGGAGACACACGTTAACGAGCACTGGGGTGCCGTTCCAACTGCAAACGATGTGTGTGTGTGTGTGTGTGTGTGTGTGTGTGTGTGTGTGTGTGTGTGTGTGTGTGTGTGTGTGTGTGTGTGTCTATCCACATAGAGAAGAACACACAACCAGATGCCAGGACACCGTCACACACCTACCTATCCTGCTGCTCCAGTCAACACTTTAAATTGTAGATACGAATGCATAAATCCCTGCATGAATAATTCAGTTTATTTTTCAATACAAAACAGTATATCAGTAAAGCTATATGTATAAATAGACCCAGCTCCGTGGGCTGTACAGGGCATGTGGAAGAAGCAAGAGGAGTGTTGGATGTTTGTTGGATGTTGGACAGTAAGCAGCTTAGAGAAGATCAATGACAAGTTCCTAAAGCACAGACAGAAATGCTGACATAAAAATCAAGACTTCTCTGCCTCTGGCCAACCAAGCCTTTGTTCTACGGCTGCTACTGTATCGCTAGGGAACAGAGTGTGTGCGTGTGTGTATATGTGTGTGTGTGTGTGTGTCTGTGCGTGTGTGTGTATATGTGTGTGTGTGTCTATGCGTGTATGTGTATATGCGTGTGTGTGTGTGTGTGTGTGTGTGTGTGTGTGTGTGTGTGGGTGTGTGTGCGTGTGTGCGAGTGTGTGTATATATTTTCCTACGTTATCAGGACCACAATGTCCTGACAAGTCACCAGAATAGAAAATAAAAAGTCTGGACTTTTTTCATGTCCTGAATTTAAAAAAAAAATACTTTAGGCTTAAGTTAGGGTTAGGGTTAAGGTTTTTGGGTTAAGGCTGGGGTTAGGGTTAAGGTTTTGGGGTTAAGGCTGGGGTTAAGGTTAAGGTTTTGGGGTTAAGGCTGGGGTTAGGGTTAAGGTTTTGGGGTTAAGGCTGGGGTTAGGGTTAAGGTTTTGGGGTTAAGGCTGGGGTTAGGGTTAAGGTTTTGGGGTTAAGGCTGGGGTTAGTTAGGTGTTATGGAAAATAGGATTTTGAATGGGAATCCCTTTTTACTCCCCAAAAGGTCCTGAAGTGTGTGAGTGTACGTGTGTCTGTCTGTACATATTTTATTTGCATATTTTGCATAACTCATCTCATATGTATATACTGTATTCTGTCCTATTCTACTGTATCTTAGTCTATGTATTACTCATCTCATATGTATATACTGTATTCTATCCTATTCTACTGTATCTTAGTCTATGTATTACTCATCTCATATGTATATACTGTATTTTATACTATTCTACTGTATCTCAGTCTATGCATTACTCATTTCATATGTATATACTGTATTCTATTCTACTGTATCTTAGTCTATGTATTACTCGTCTCATATGTATATAATGTATTCTATTCTACTGTATCTTAGTCTATGTATTACTCATCTCATATGTATATAATGTATTCTATTCTACTGTATCTTAGTCTATGTATTACTCATCTCATATGTATATACTGTATTCTATACTTTTCTACTGTATCTTAGTCTATGTATTACTCATCTAATATGAATATACTGTATTCTATACTATCTACTGTATCTTAGTCTATGCTGCTCTGACATTGCTCATCCATATATTTATATATTCTTCATTCCATTCCTTTACTTAGATGTGTGTGTATTGTTGTGAAATTGTTGGATATTACTGTTAGATATTACTGCACTGTTAGAGCAGCATTTCACTACACCTGCAATAA
Organism: Salmo trutta; assembly: GCF_901001165.1. Classification (NCBI taxonomy): domain Eukaryota; kingdom Metazoa; phylum Chordata; class Actinopteri; order Salmoniformes; family Salmonidae; genus Salmo; species Salmo trutta. The sequence continues at coordinate 49,296,105 of NC_042958.1, forward strand.
CATCTGTTAAACATGTATGTGACAAATAACCTTTGATTTAATTTGATTTGACATGTGTGAGAGCACAAAGAGAAAGGGGACTTGGGTTTGATCCTGATGAGTTAAGTCAGTGTGTGTTGATGCTACAGTGGTATTAGCATAGGAATTAATGAAACAAACAACGGCTTGTTTTGAGGGTGGCGTTTTATCTGATATTAAGACGAATGTATCTCTTATTCTTTTTAAATCATTACCGTATGTCTAACTAATCACTATGTGTGTTTATTTAATAAAAATACCTCCAAAAATAAAATGTTTTATCGTTCATTTCCTTGGGCCTCCTTTGCCGAAGTCTGATCGTGTTGGGGTTAGGAAACAAATTTGAAGATATTTACATACAAAGTCTAGAGCCCACCCCTTACCCAGATGAACAGTCATTGGTGTATTATTCTGTGGGTCAAAACGCGCATTCCACATGAACAGGTTGAAATTCCAGGCATTTTTTTCGAACAGCTTTTACACAAAAAGTTATTTTCATAATTTTCACAATTTCAGAGTGTTATTTCGATCTCCTAGTGTCGAATATCTTAAAATAAAAAATGCAAGATCACATTTTTTACTACATTTCCCCTTTAAGAAAAATGTAGCACTTTCGTATCTCTAGAATGTCTTACCTTCTGCAAGGATCAGTTAGATGGTTTCTTTGAACCTGTGTATATAAATTGGTCTCGTTTGTGTGTGTGTGTGTGTTTGTGTGTGTGTGTGTGTCTGTTGTATACCTGTTGGTCGACTCCCACTGCATCTAATCCATCATACATGATGTCAACCCAACCATCCTTAGAGGCCAGCACGAACAGAGACATCAGAGCCTGGAGAAGGAGAACATCATACATTTACGTCATTTAGCAGACACGCGTGTCCAGATTGACTTACAGGAGCAATTAGGTTTAAGTGCCTTGCTCAATTGTCAGATTTGTCACCTAATCGGCTCGGGATTCGAACCTTCCGGTTACTGGCCCAACGCTCCTAACCGCTAGGCTACCTACAGTAGGTTGTGATACCACCACAAGCATCGGTCACAAACAAGGTTTCCACAAGGGCAGTTTAGAAAGACAGTAGTGGAGATACAACCCTCTGTAAGTATTGTGAATGGTACCTGTGTCTGGTTGTATTGTGAATGGTACCTGTGTCTGGTTATATTGTGAATGGTACCTGTGTCTGGTTGTATTGTGAATGGTACCTATGTCTGGCTGTATTGTGAATGGTACCTGTGTCTGGTTGTATTGTGAATGGTACCTGTGTCTGGTTGTATTGTGAATGGTACCTGTGTCTGGTTATATTGTGAATGGTACCTGTGTCTGGTTGTATTGTGAATGGTACCTGTGTCTGGCTGTATTGTGAATGGTACCTGTGTCTGGTTGTATTGTGAATGGTACCTGTGTCTGGTTGTATTGTGAATGGTACCTGTGTCTGGTTGTATTGTGAATGGTACCTGTGTCTGGTTGTATTGTGAATGGTACCTGTGTCTGGTTGTATTGTGAATGGTACCTGTGTCTGGTTGTATTGTGAATGGTACCTGTGTCTGGTTGTATTGTGAATGGTACCTGTGTCTGGTTGTATTGTGAATGGTACCTGTGTCTGGCTGTATTGTGAATGGTACCTGTGTCTGGCTGTATTGTGAATGGTACCTGTGTCTGGTTGTATTGTGAATGGTACCTGTGTCTGGTTGTATTGTGAATGGTACCTGTGTCTGGTTGTATTGTGAATGGTACCTGTGTCTGGCTGTACTGTGAATGGTACCTGTGTCTGGTTGTATTGTGAATGGTACCTGTGTCTGGTTATATTGTGAATGGTACCTGTGTCTGGTTGTATTGTGAATGGTACCTGTGTCTGGCTGTATTGTGAATGGTACCTGTGTCTGGTTGTATTGTGAATGGTACCTGTATCTGGTTGTATTGTGAATGGTACCTGTGTCTGGTTATATTGTGAATGGTACCTGTGTCTGGTTGTATTGTGAATGGTACCTGTGTCTGGCTGTATTGTGAATGGTACCTGTGTCTGGTTGTATTGTGAATGGTACCTGTGTCTGGTTGTATTGTGAATGGTACCTGTGTCTGGTTGTATTGTGAATGGTACCTGTGTCTGGTTGTATTGTGAATGGTACCTGTGTCTGGTTGTATTGTGAATGGTACCTGTGTCTGGTTGTATTGTGAATGGTACCTGTGTCTGGTTGTATTGTGAATGGTACCTGTGTCTGGTTGTATTGTGAATGGTACCTGTGTCTGGCTGTATTGTGAATGGTACCTGTGTCTGGCTGTATTGTGAATGGTACCTGTGTCTGGTTGTATTGTGAATGGTACCTGTGTCTGGTTGTATTGTGAATGGTACCTGTGTCAGGTTGTATTGTGAATGGTACCTGTGTCTGGTTGTATTGTGAATGGTACCTGTGTCTGGTTGTATTGTGAATGGTACCTGTGTCAGGTTGTATTGTGAATGGTACCTGTGTCTGGTTGTATTGTGAATGGTACCTGTGTCAGGTTGTATTGTGAATGGTACCTGTGTCTGGTTGTATTGTGAATGGTACCTGTGTCAGGTTGTATTGTGAATGGTATCTGTGTCTGGTTGTATTGTGAATGGTACCTGTGTCTGGTTGTATTGTGAATGGTACCTGTGTCTGGTTGTATTGTGAATGGTACCTGTGTCAGGTTGTATTGTGAATGGTACCTGTGTCAGGTTGTATTGTGAATGGTACCTGTGTCTTGTTGTATTGTGAATGGTACCTGTGTCTGGTTGTATTGTGAATGGTACCTGTGTCAGGTTGTATTGTGAATGGTACCTGTGTCAGGTTGTATTGTGAATGGTACCTGTGTCTGGTTGTATTGTGAATGGTACCTGTGTCAGGTTGTATTGTGAATGGTACCTGTGTCAGGTTATATTGTGAATGGTACCTGTGTCAGGTTATATTGTGAATGGTACCTGTGTCTGGTTGTATTGTGAATGGTACCTGTGTCTGGCTGTATTGTGAATGGTACCTGGGTCTGGCTGTATTGTGAATGGTACCTGTGTCTGGTTGTATTGTGAATGGTACCTGTGTCTGGTTGTATTGTGAATGGTACCTGTGTCTGGTTGTATTGTGAATGGTACCTGTGTCTGGTTGTATTGTGAATGGTACCTGTGTCTGGTTGTATTGTGAATGGTACCTGTGTCTGGTTGTATTGTGAATGGTACCTGTGTCTGGTTGTATTGTGAATGGTACCTGTGTCAGGTTGTATTGTGAATGGTACCTGTGTCAGGTTGTATTGTGAATGGTACCTGTGTCTGGTTGTATTGTGAATGGTACCTGTGTCTGGTTGTATTGTGAATGGTACCTGTGTCTGGTTGTATTGTGAACGGTACCTGTGCCAGGTTGTCAAAGTTGTACTGCTGTCTGACCCACTTGTAGTTGGCCATCATGCAGTCTGACTTGTTAGTGACGTTTCTCACGTCCTCTCCCTGACACGCAAAGAACTTCCCCTTGAAGAGCTGGAGAGAACACACACACACACACACACACACACACACACACACACACACACACACACACACACACACACACACACACACACACACACACACACACACACACACACACACACACACACACACACCGTGGTCACACTAATGCCACCTTTATGGTAAATTCCAATTGGTCTTCAGGCCATATCCCATGAGAGGATTCCCTAGTGACCTTGCATGTCCTCTCGTGATTGGTGGCATGTAACTCATGCACACACACACATACACACAGGTGACATATTTTGTGACTTCAAGGACACACAGAACACTAAGTGTAAATTGGACAGTGGGCTAACGACCACATCTTATCCATCTATACGACTTGACAAGCAGAGTTGAGCCCTCACACCTGACTTATATCGTGAAAACCACCTGGAAGAGCACTTTTCTGCTGATGTACAACCTAAGAGCCCTGTCAGGGGGTGAATGGAGAAGAGGGTGCTTATGCGTAATGACATATTAGCCACTTGTCAGTTCCAACGTTGTCACTCTCAGGAGGAGAGATGGGTGTGTGGAAAGAGTCCAGAAGAGAAAGAAACATTTTCCCTGATATTGGTTGGTTGATATTGTTTCGGGAAAATGTATAATATGCCAGGCCCTCCGATCTCACCTGTACTCCCAGGATACCAAAGATGATGAAGAAGGCGCAGCAGATTACCACAATGTTCCCTATGGGCTTCAGAGATGACATCAGAGTCTCCACTACCAGCTTCAGACCTGGGGCCCTGCTGATCACACTGGACGAGAGAGACAGAAACACAATGTTAGACTCGGAAGACTGAGGAAGAGTGCAGGAGAGAGAGAGAGCAGGAGAGAGAGAGAGAGTTGTTAAGGTCAATTACAGAGCAGCCAGCCCAGATGGAGACGCCTGTGGCTCTCCCTTCCCCTCTTCCTTTCTCCTTCCTCCCTCCCCCTCTCCCCCTTCCCATTCTTCACCCCTCCCTCCTTTCTGTCACAGGGCATCAGTGACAGTCAATTGCCCTCATCACTCCAGTACCTCACCTGACCTCACCTCTCTCTCTTCACTGTCTCTCCACCATACTGTCTGTCTGTCTGTCTGTCTGTCTGTCTGTCTGTCTGTCTGTCTGTCTGTCTGTCTGTCTGTCTGTCTGTCTGTCTGTCTGTCTGTCTGTCTGCCTCTGCCTCTGCCTCTGCCTCTGCCTCTGCCTCTGCCTCTGCCTCTGCCTCTGCCTCTGTCTGTCTCTACTTGTTTTTGAACCTTTCTCAGTATATATCTGTAACTATCTAGCATGCTGAGCTCAGCTTTGTCTTCAGTCCATTTGTTCTTATGTTTGCAGTTCTTATTCGGGGAGCGAGGCGCAGGGAGTGAGAGGAAGTCAATAACTCATTAAGAGAAGGACTGAGACAGGATATATGGAGGATATGGGGATAAGGCTGAGACGTGGGCTGAATTAGACTAAATCAATAACACTGATATTTGCAAATATACATTATCTATGCATTCATCTATAGCTGGGTGAGAACAACCACATAGCATAATCCTAGCAAGTAAGGTACCTACCAGCAAAGTCAGTGTTAGTAGGAAAATATGATGGGGGGGGGGTATTTAACATTGTCATTTCAGACAATTTTGGAAGATGGGCAGGAACTCTGCTGTCCTAGCTTCAGGGGAATGCTGAGAAAAGAAGAGCTTTCACTGGCCTGAGTGGGAGCTGACCCCCGTAGGGGTGGGATGGCTACGACACCAGAAGGGGCAGAATGGAGTGCTCGGGTTGGAATGTATGGTTTGAGCATTAGCCTGACAATAGAGAGGGGCAGTTCCCCTTGCAACTCCATAGGCAAGAACTATGGTCTTGTAGTAGATAGGAGCTTCGAATGGAAGCCAGTGGAGGGTGAAGAGGAACAGGGTGACATAGGACAACTTGCGAAGGTTATGGCATTCTGGATAAGTTGCAGGGGTTTAATGGCACAAGCAAGGAGTTCAGCCAACAGAGAGTTGCAGTAGTCTGGACGGGAGATGACAAGAGCCTGGATAAGGACCTGCTCCGCTTCCTGTGTGAAGCGGCGTTGTACTCCACACATGACGTAGAGCATGAACCTGCAGCAGCGAGTCACTGCTTTGATGTTTGCAGAGAATGACAGGTTGTTTTGCAGGGTCAAGCCAAGGTTCTGTGAACTCTGGGAGGGGGACACCGTGGAGTTGTCAACCATTATGGAGAGGCCTTGGAGCAAGCAGGCCTTCATCAGGCGGAAGAGCAGCTTTGTCTTGTCAAGGTTGAGTTTGAAGTGGTGGGCCGAAATCCAAGCTGAGATATCAGCCATGAACACAGAGATGTGTGTTGGTGACTTGGTGTATAGAGAATTAAGAGGGGGCCTAGAACCCTGGGGGACACCAGTAGTGAGAACATGTGGTGCAGTCTCAGATCCTCTCATCAAATCAAATCAAATTGTAATTGTCACATCCCCCAAATAGAACAGGTGTAGAACTTACCGTGAAATGCTTACTTACAAGCCCTTAATCAACAATGCAGTTTTAAGAAAATAGAGTTAAGAAAAAACTTACTACATAAACATAAAAAAAGTGACACAATAAAATAATGAGGCTATATACAGGGGTTACCGGTACCGAGTCAACGTACGGGGGTATAGCTTAGTCAAGGTAATTTGTACATGTAGGTAGGGGTAAAGTGACTATGCATAGATAATAGATAAACATGGTGAAGCTAGATAAACATGGTGAAGCTCCAAAATTGCCCTCGCTAGAAGCCTGTGTTTCAGACATAAGGAAGTGGATGGCTGCAAACTTTCTACTTTTAAACTCGGACAAAACAGAGATGCTTGTTCTAGGTCCCAAGAAACAAAGAGATCTTCTCTTCAATCTGACAATTAATCTGGATGGTTGTACAGTCGTCGCAAATAAAACTGGGAAGGACCTCGGTGTTACTCTGGACCATGATCTCTCTTTTGAGGAAGATATCTAGACTGTTTCAAGGACAGCTTTTTTCTATCTACGTAAAATTGCAAAAATCAGAAACTTTCTGTCCAAAAATGACGCAGAAAAATTAATCCATGCTTTTGTTACTTCTAGGCTGGACTACTGCAATGCTCTACTTTCCGGCTACCCGGATAAAGCACTAAACAAACTTCAGTTAGTGCTAAATACGGCTGCTAGAATCCTGACTAGAACCAAAAAATTTGATCATATTACTCCAGTGCTAGCCTCCCTACACTGGCTTCCTGTTAAGGCAAGGGCTGATTTCAAGGTTTTACTGCTAACCTACAAAGCATTACATGGGCTTGCTCCTACCTATCTTTCCGATTTGGTCCTGCCGTACATACCTACACGTACGCTACGGTCACAAGACGCAGGCCTCCTAATTGTCCCTAGAATTTCTAAGCAAACGGCTGGAGGTAGGGCTTTCTCCTATAGAGCTCCATTTTTATGGAATAGTCTGCCTACCCATGTGAGAGACGCAGACTCAGTCTCAACCTTTAAGTCTTTACTGAAGACTTATCTCTTCAGTAGGTCCTATGATTAAGTGTAGTCTGGCCCAGGAGTGTGAAGGTGAACGGAAAGGCTGGAGCAACGAACCGCCCTTGCTGTCTCTGCCTTGCCGGTTCCCCTCTTTCCACTGGGATTCTCTGCCTCTAACCCTATTACAGGGGCTGAGTCACTGACTTACTGGTGTTCTTCCATGCCGTCCATGGGAGGGGTGCGTCACTTGAGTGGGTTGAGTCACTGACGTGGTCTTCCTGTCTGGGTTGGCGCCCCCCCTTGGGTTGTGCCATGGCGGAGATTTTTGTGGGCTATACTCGGCCTTGTCTTCGGACGGTAAGTTGGTGGTTGTAGACATCCCTCTAGTGGTGTGGGGGCTGTGCTTTGGCAAAGTGGGTGGGGTTATATCCTGCCTGTTTGGCCCTGTCCGGGGGTATCATCGGATGGGGCCACAGTGTCTTCTGACCCCTCCTGTCTCAGCCTCCAGTATTTATGCTGCAGTAGTTTATGTGCCGGGGGGCTAGGGTCAGTCTGTTTCATCTGGAGTATTCTCTTGTCTTATCCGGTGTCCTGTGTGAATTTAAATATGCTCTCTCTAATTCTCTCTTTCTCTCTTTCTTTCTTTCTCTCGGAGGACCTGAGCCCTAGGACCATGCCTCGGGACTACCTGGCATGATGACTCCTTGCTGTCCCCAGTCCACCTGGCCATGCTGCTGCTCCAGTTTCAACTGTTCTGCCTGCGGCTACGGAACCCTGACCTGTTCACCGGACATGCTTGTTGCACCCTCGACAACTACAATGATTATTATTATTTGACCATGCTGGTCATTTATGAACATTTTAACATCTTGACCATGTTCTGTTATAATATCCACCCGGCACAGCCAGAAGAGGACTGGCCACCCCTCATAGCCTGGTTCCTCTCTAGGTTTCTTCCTAGGTTTTTGGCCTTTCTAGGGAGTTTTTCCTAGGGAGTTTTTCCTAGCCACCGTGCCTCTTTCACATGCATTGCTTGCTGTTTGGTTTTTTAAGCTGGGTTTCTGTACAGCACTTTGAGATTTCAGCTGATATACGAAGGGCTATATAAATACATTTGATTTGATTTGATTTGATTTGAAATAATAAACAGCGAGTAGCAGCAGTGTAAAAACATTGTCAACTTTCTTTTGCAGACTCAGATCTAGATGCAATCCAAGAGTGTGCAGAGCCTGAGAACCCAGCCCTGAGAGGGTGGAGAGGAGGATCTGATGGTTAATGGTGTCGAAGGCAGTGGATAGGAGGATGAGAACAGAAGAGAGAGTGTCAGCTTTTGCAGGGCTGAGAGCCTCCGTGATGCAGAGGAGAGTGCTCTGACTGGTTATGGTCAAGAAGATGGTTCTGAGAGAGATAACGAGAGAGTTGGCCAGAGATCAGGGTCAGAGGTCAGGGGCACGCTCAAGTGTTTTGGAAAGAAAACAAAGATGGAATACTGTTCTGTAGTTGTTGACGTCAGAGGGGTCGAGTGTTGGTTTCTTGAGGAGGGGAGCGACTTTGGCCATCTTGAAGTCAAAACGGATGCAGCCATTTGTCAGGGATGGGTGGATGATGGAAGTGAGGAATGGGAGAAGGTCTCCAGAGATGGTCTGGAGAAGGGAGGAGGGGTGGGTTCAATAGGGGCAGGTCACCGGGCAGCGAGACATCACTAGCCAAAGCATTTCATCTGGAGAGAGAGAGGGGAGAAATAGGTCAAGGCATAGTGTAGTTCTGTGTGAGTGGGACCAGTGGACTCAAGGAGTGGATATCGTCACACTTCTTTTTAAAGTGGTGGAGGATTAAGATAGCCTAGCAATTAATAAGAGCGTTGGGCCAGTAACCGAAAGGTTGCTGAATAGAATCCCCCAGGCCGACAAGGTGAAAATCTGTCAATGTGCTAATTGCTCCTGTAAATTGCTCTGAATAAGACCGTCTACTAAATTACTAAACTGTAACTGTGAGAGAAGGTGGCAAAGAGTTTGAAATATAGAGTGATAGAAAGTGACTTTAGCAGAGGAATAGAAGGTAGAGAGGAGGGAGTGAAAGGATGATAGGTCCTCTGGAAGTTTAGTTTTCTTCCATTTTCACTCAGTTGCCCTCAGCCCTGTTCTGTAAGCTCAGCCACAGAGCAGGAGGGGAGGGCTTAGCTGGCCTGTAGGAAAGGGGACAGGAGACAGGTGGGAGAAGGATTTAGCACAAGGTAGTGATGATAAGATAGAAGAGGAGAGAACAGTTGGAGAGAGAGAACGAAGATTCTGATGGCGCATGACCATCTGAGTGGCTAGGGTTGGGGAAGAGAGGGAGAGAAAAGGAAAGAAAGCATTGATCAGAGACCTGGAATGGGGTTGCAATGAGATTAGTAGGCGAACAGCCTCTAGTGAAGATGAGGTCAAGCGCCCTGCCTGCCTTGTGAGTGGGAGGAGACTGGGAAAAGGTCAAAAGAGGAAAGGAGTGGAAGGAAATGAATCAAAGGCAGGCGTGGAGAGATGGAAGTCATCCAGTACTCTCCAAGGGCACCGGGTGGGCGATAGGAACAGACTGATCTCTTCTTGTGTAACAAATTTGTGAGAACCAGAAATGTAATTCACCACCTACAGTGAAGAGAGAGAGGTGAGGAAATGTCAGGTGAGGAGGTACTGGGGGGATGAGGGCAATTGACTGTCACTGATGCCTTGTGAAGAAGGGGAAGGGGGAGAGGGGGAGGGAGGAAGGAGAAACGAAGGGGAAGAGGGGGAGGGAGAGCCACAGGCGTCGCCATCTGGGCTGGCTGCTCTGTAATTGACCTAAACAACTCTCTCTCTGTCTCTCTCTCTCTCTCTCTCTCTCTCTCTCCCTCTCTTCCTGTGTGGTATATACTGTATAACTATGTATCATCTGAAACATTATGTATTATTATTATTATTATCATTATTATTATCTCCTCCACAACAATAAGAGGAGATTGTGTTTGAGAGAAAGTGAAAACGGTAAAGCGAGAAAGTCACGAACGCGAGAGAGAGGGAGGAAACACGAGAGGTCAGCGAGTTCACAGAGGATAGGTGCTTGTTATGGAGAGCCAAGTATTTTATGGCAAGGACATACACCGAATGAGGCACTTTCCATAATATCTATTCATACATGGCGAGAGAGAGAGGGAAAAAGTGAGAGGGAGAGAAAAGAGAGATGCTTCTCCATAATGTTTGGAGGCTGTTTTAATTTAATTAATGAGGCATGCTGTCACAGGGCAAAGGGTTACGAGGATAGAATTTTCCAGATAATTACATCGTCTACGGCAGGGCTAGGACACCCTGGTCCTGGACTGCCGCTGGCACTTCACGTCTATGATTTAACCATCCTGGAAGAACAGGTGTGTTGAATTTAGGCAATCACTGAACTGATCAGCATTTAACTACACCCGCAATAACATCAGTTAAATATGTGAATTGTTTAATTTGATTTGGTCAGGTGTGCTGCATAGTTGGAACAAAATCCTGCAGTACCTGTGACACTCCATAGAAAATGGAGTGTATTGAAAACACACTTGTATAGAAAACACTCTAAAGTTTCCAAAACTGTTAAAATAATGTCTGTGAGTATAACAGAACTGATATGGCAGGTGATAACCCGAGGACAATCCGTCCAGAGTTTTTTTTTCAGCTCACCTCTGATTACAATGGCTGGGAATGGGAATATAAAAGGAAGTCCTCCCAGATTGCAGTTCCTAGGGCTTCCACTAGATGTCAACAGTCTTTAGATAGAGTTTCAAGCTTGTTTTTTGAAAAATTAGCTAGAATTTGTAGTTTTTCTAAGTGGCTCCCATTTTGGCTATTCCTGTGAGTGCGCATACTTCGTTATTTATCTCCAGTAATGGTCTACGGTATTCTCCGTCTTAAATTTTTATCATTTACTTACACAATTGGGTACCTGAGGATTGATTAGGAACATTGTTTGACTTGTTTAGAAGAAGTTTATTGGTAACTTATGGGATTCATTTTGTATGCATTTTGAACGAGGGAAACCGGTGGATTACTGAGTCAAGCGCGCCATTGAAACATACTTTTTTGGGATATAAAGAAGGACTTTATCGAACAAAAGGACCATTTGTTATGTAGCTGGGACCCTTGTGATTGCAAACTCGATGAAGATCTTCAAAGGTAAGTGATTTATTTTATCGCTATTTCTGACTTTTGTGCTGCTTGGATGAAAAATGTATGTTATGCTTTTGTGTGCAGGGCGCTGTCCTCAGATAATCGCATGGTGTGCTTTCGCCGTAAAGCCTTTTTGAAATCTGACAAAGCGGCTGGATTAACAAGAGGGTAAGCTTTTAAATGATGTATGACACTTGTATTTTCATGAATGTTTAATATTACAATTTCTGTCATTTGAATTTGGCGCTCTGAGGTTTCACTGGATGTTGGCCAGGTGGGACGGTAGCGTCCCAATGATCCGCAAGAAATTTTAACCAGGCAAGTCAGTTAAGAACAAATTCTTATCTACAATGACAGCCTACCCAGGACGACGCTGCACCGCCCTATGGGACTCCCAATCATGGCCGGATGTGATACAGCCTGGATTCGAACCAGGGACTGTAGTGACACCTCTTGCACTGAGATGTAGTGCATTAGACCACTGTGATACAGCCTGGATTTGAACCAGGGTCTTGCACTGAGATGCAGTGCCTCAGACCGATGTGATACAGCCTGGATTCGAACCATGGACTGTAGTGACACCTCTTGCACTGAGGTGCAGGGCCTTAGACCACTGTGAAACAGCCTGGATTCAAACCAGAGATGGTAGCAACATCTCTTGCACTGAGATGCAGGGCCTCAGACCGTTGTGATACAGCCTGGATTCAAAGCAGGGACTGTAGCGACACCTCTTGCACTGAGATGCAGTGCCTTAGACTGCTACGCAACTCAGGAGCCCCTGGGGGACTAGTAAGTAAATGTATCCACTCACTACAGTAAGTTGCTCTGGATAAGGTTTTATTATTCAAGGTTTTACTGCTAACCTACAAAGCATTACATGGGCTTGCTCCTACCTATCTTTCCGATTTGGTCCTGCCGTACATACCTACACGTACGCTACGGTCACAAGACGCAGGCCTCCTAATTGTCCCTAGAATTTCTAAGCAAACGGCTGGAGGTAGGGCTTTCTCCTATAGAGCTCCATTTTTATGGAATGGTCTGCCTACCCATGTGAGAGACGCAGACTCAGTCTCAACCTTTAAGTCTTTACTGAAGACTCATCTCTTCAGTAGGTCCTATGATTAAGTGTAGTCTGGCCCAGGAGTGTGAAGGTGAACGGAAAGGCTGGAGCAACGAACCGCCCTTGCTGTCTCTGCCTTGCCGGTTCCCCTCTTTCCACTGGGATTCTCTGCCTCTAACCCTATTACAGGGGCTGAGTCACTGGCTTACTGGTGTTCTTCCATGCCGTCCATGGGAGGGGTGCGTCACTGGAGTGGGTTGAGTCACTGACGTGGTCTTCCTGTCTGGGTTGGCGCCCCCCCTTGGGTTGTGCCATGGCGGAGATCTTTGTGGGCTATACTCTGCCTTGTCTTGGGACGGTAAGTTGGTGGTTGTAGACATCCCTCTAGTGGTGTGGGGGCTGTGCTTTGGCAAAGTTGGTGGGGTTATATCCTGCCTGTTTGGCCCTGTCCGGGGGTATCATCGGATGGGGCCACAGTGTCTTCTGATCCCTCCTGTCTCAGCCTCCAGTATTTATGCTGCAGTAGTTTATGTGTCGGGGGCTAGGGTCAGTCTGTTACATCTGGAGTATGTCTCTTGTCTTATCCGGTGTCCTGTGTGAATTTATATATGCTCTCTCTAATTCTCTCTTTCTCTCTTTCTTTCTTTCTCTCGGAGGACCTGAGCCCTAGGACCATGCCTCAGGACTACCTGGCATGATGACTCCATGCTGTCCCCAGTCCACCTGGCCATGCTGCTGCTCCAGTTTCAACTGTTCTGCCTGCGGCTATGGAACCCTGACCTGTTCACCGGACGTGCTTGTTGCACCCTCGACAACTACTATGATTATTATTATTTGACCATGCTGGTCATTTATGAACATTTTAACATCTTGACCATGTTCTGTTATGATATCCACCCGGCACAGCCAGAAGAGGACTGGCCACCCCTCATAGCCTGGTTCCTCTCTAGGTTTCTTCCTAGGTTTTTTGCCTTTCTAGGGAGTTTTTCCTAGGGAGTTTTTCATAGCCACCGTGCTTCTTTCACATGCATTGCTTGCTGTTTGGGGTATTAGGCTGGGTTTCTGTACAGCACGTTGAGATTTCAGCTGATGCACGAAGGGCTATACAAATAAATTTGATTTGATTTGATGAGAGCGTCTGCTAAATGACTAACATGTTGTCTTTCCTTTCATACCATCTTTAGCGTATGCAGAGTGTTAGAACTGAGCTGAACTGAGTTGAACTGAGCTGAACTGAGCAGAACTGAGTTAAAATATATATATGTATATATATATATTTCACCTTTATTTAACCAGGTAGGCTAGTTGAGAACAAGTTCTCATTTACAAGTTTGATGAATGTATGAAATGAAGACATGAAAAAGAGGAGTTAAACTCTGTGAGGAGTTAGATGAACAGAAACTCTTCCTCTGCCTGTAATGTCACATCAGACTGAGAGGTATATCATGTGTATGTGTGTGTGTGTGTGTGTGTGTGTGTGTGTGTGTGTGTGTGTGAACCATACACACTCCAGTGCTTCAGGGGAAAACACAGACAGACTCATGTTTAATTCACCCACTCTTCTCTTTTCCTGTCCTGAAACTAAAGCCTCTGAACTGACAAACTGAAAAACACACAAATAAATCACACAAGTATTATTTTGTCCAATTCTCTGGTGTGCCGAGGATTGAACCCTCCAGATAATTACATAATCTACAGGGTGAGGGGTCATGTTTTGTGATATATTTTTTATGTGATAAAACATTGATCTGCTTTTTAGCTATTAATGCCACAGTGCTTTGTAAAGCTTTGATATTCTCCATTATTTTAATTTAGTCCTATGAGATTCCTGCCACACAAGCTCAGTTCAGAATCCATGTTATGAGTATCTCTAGGGTTTCCACATATACAGTGCAGTGCTGTATACAGTAAGCCCTCGTTTTCAGAGCTTTGCTTGATCAGAAGTTTACTTTCCTGTCAAACTAACTGATCTTTCTCTGAGACGACCTTCAGTACAGCACAGACTCCCAGACCAGCATACTAATATTGTGGCATTTTCATGCTCCTCTCCTCTCCTCTCCTCTCCTCTCCTCTCCTCTCCTCTCCTCTCCTCTCCTCTTCTCTTCTCTTCTCTGCTGCCCTCCCCTCCCCTCTTCTACTACCTTCTTCTCGCCTCTCTTCTTCTTTCGTCTGAGTATCAGGGTTTGAAAGCTAATTAATACCCTCAAAGGATAAATTATTAATGTAATATTTCCTGATCAGAGCGATAATCTGTAGTGTTTGTAGGTGGGAGGAGAGAACACCAGCTCAGCATTTCTCTCTCTCCCTCTCTTTATCTATTCCCCGTTCACACAATTTCTTTTAGTTTTTTTGGTATATAGTGCCAAATAAGGGTTATTTGGCTTGTAAACATAGCAGAAACCTTTTTGGTGCTACTGTTCATATCACTTTTTTTGTGGGGGGGGGGGGGGGGGGTTTACAAAGAACCATGGTCATGAGGTTCTAAATGGAACCTGCATGGTGCAATAAAGAACCCTTTCCTAAGGTTCTATAAATATCCATGAATAAAAGGTTCTATAGGGAAAAAAGTATTTGATCCCCTGCTGATTTTGAACGTTTGCCCACTGACAAAGAAATGATCAGTCTATAATTTTAATGGTAGGTTTATTTGAACAGTGAGAGACAGAATAACAACAAAAAAATCCAGAAAAACACATGTCAAAAATGTTCGAAAATGATTTGCATTTTAAATGAGGGAAATAAGTATTTGACCCCTCTGCAAAACCTGACTTAGTACTTGGTGGCAAAACCCTTGTTGGCAATCACAGAGGTCAGACGTTTCTTGTAGTTGGCCACCAGGTTTGCACACATCTCAGGAGGGATGTTGTCCCACTCCTCCTTGCAGATCTTCTCCAAGTCATTAAGGTTTCGAGGCTGACGTTTGCCAACTCGAACCTTCAGCTCCCTCCACAGACTTTCTATGGGATTAAGGTCTGGAGACTGGCTAGGCCACTCCAGGACCTTAATGTGCTTCTTCTTGAGCCACTCCTTTGTTGCCTTGGCCATGTGTTTTGGGTCATTGTCATGCTGGAATACCCATCCACGACCCATTTTCAATGCCCTGGCTGAGGGAAGGAGGTTCTCACCCAAGATTTGATGGTACATGGCCCCGTCCATCGTCCCTTTGATGCGGTGAAGTTGTCCTGTCCCCTTAGCAGAAAAACACCGCCAAAGCTTAATGTTTCCACCTCCATGGTTGACGGTGGGGATGGTGTTCTTGGGGTCATAGGCAGCATTCCACCTCCTCCAAACACGGCGAGTTGAGTTGATGCCAAAGAGCTCCATTTTGGTCTCATCTGACCACAACACTTTCACCCAGTTGTCCTCTGAATCATTCAGATGTTCATTGGCAAACTTCAGACAGGCATGTATATGTGCTTTCTTGAGCAGGGGGACCTTGCGGGCGCAGCAGGATTTCAGTCCTTCACGGCGTATTGTGTTACCAATCGTTTTCTTGGTGACTATGGTCCCAGCTGCCTTGAGATCATTGACAAGATCCTCCCGTGTAGTTTTGGGCTGATTCCTCCCCGTTCTCATGATCATTGCAACTGCACGAGGTGAGATCTTGCATGGAGCCCCAGGCCGAGGGAGATTGACAGTTCTTTTGTGTTTCTTCCATTTGCGAATAATCGCACCAACTCTTGTCACCTTCTCACCAAGCTGCTTGGCGATGATCTTGTAGCCCATTCCAGCCTTGTGTAGGTCTACAATCTTGTCCCTGACATCCTTGGAGAGCTCTTTGGTCTTGGCTATGCTGGAGAGTTTGGAATCTGAATGATTGATTGCTTCTGTGGACAGGTGTCTTTTATACAGGTAACAAACAGAGATTAGGAGCACTCCCTTAAAGAGTGTGCTCCTAATCTCAGCTCCTTACCTGTATAAAAGACACCTTGGAGCCAGAAATCTTTCTGATTGAGAGGAGGTCAAATACTTATTTCCCTCATTAAAATGCAAATCAATTGATAATATTTTTGACATGCGTTTTTCTGGATTTTTGTTGTTATTCTGCCTCTCACTGTTCAAATAAACCTACCATTAAAATTATAGACTGATCATTTCTTTGTCAGTGGGCAAACGTACAAAATCAGCAGGGGATCAAATACTTTTTTCCCTCACTGTAGCACCAACAAAAGGGTTCCGCTATGGTTACAACCCTTTATGGAGAATGGTTCTATAAAGACATGTCGTTAATCTGGTTCTTTGCAGATCCGTTTGAAGACCCATAGATGTTTTTTTTCTTCTGATTAGCCATATAATATGTTTTTTAAAATCAATAGGTGTTATTATTGTGTTAATTGACAAGTTGAATCTAGTGAACTACCTCTGGAACAGCTGGAGGGGTTTATGTACTGTCTATGGTATGTATGTACTGTCTATTGGGTTTATGTACTGTCTATGGTATGTATGTACTGTCTATTGGGTTTATGTACTGAAAGAAAGAGAGAGACATCAAGGGAGGAGGAGAACACTAACAAAAGGGTTCCTCAAGGGTTTGGGAAGGCTAATGGTTCTATATGGAACCGTAATGATTCAAAGAACCTTTTGAGCTCTTCAATGGTTCTTTACATTTCACAAAAGGGTTCTTTGCTCTTTTAGTGATAATTGCAATGTAGGGGAGGTTTGCTCTCAGCTCTATTTGTGCAGCTGTGAGTGAGAGCCTCATTCCAGTTTATTTAATCTGTTGTGTCATGCTATTACATGTTATATATAACTATGGCTGGTGATGATGTCTAGTGAAAGACTCATATATGGCCTCGTGTCATTTAAGAAGTGTTGTCTAAATCAGTCAGAGGTTCTCATAAACCCCCTAGACAGTACATAAACCCCCTAGACAGTACATAAACCCCATAGACGGTACATAAACCCCATAGACAGTACATAAACCCCATAGACAGTACATAAACCCCATAGACAGTACATAAACCCCATAGACAGTACATCAACCCCATAGACAGTACATAAACCCACATCAGCTGTACAAACTATATCAAAGAAAATGACTTGGACTTTTGATTTATGTTCATCTGATGGGTTTTTATTGCTGGGGACAAACACAGACATGTGCACACACACACACACACACACACACACACACACACACACACACACACACACACACACACACACACACACACACACACACACACACATATCAAACAGAAGATAAAAGCAATCCTATTCTGAAGACAGGAATAGTAGATTCCATTTCATTAAAGGTCAGGGGTCATAGTTGAGAGGGGTCAGGTAGGAGATTGAAGTGGTTATCCACAGCGTTTTGTGGGTAAATCGGGCAGGAAAAATTCCTATTAGATTTTTGTGCTTTCCTGAGATGCTAATAAATATTTGAGTGCAGGTCGGTAGAGCTTCACGAGAGGAGAGACAAGAGGCAAGAGAAGAACAAACACACGCGCACACACTGAGCCGCATGACAACAAACACACAGACAGGCCATGTATCATACAGACATCTGAGAGAAAAATGTAACTTATCAGAAACATTGTTGAGTCTTCCCTTACACACACACACACACACACACACACACACACACACACACACACACACACACACACACACACACACACACACACACACACACACACTCACACACACACCAACATGCCCAACACACACACTACTCTTCTGCGCCTCATGAACCATTCTCCGAGAATGAAGACGCCGATAGAGAAAGTCAAGAAATTGTTTTCCCATTTTAAAGTGAGTTCCCTTATTCCATGGTTAAAACCCACACACTAACATTCACGTACATGCTGTAAGTAGCTTCAGCTGTTCCAGGCCTCCCTAGTGGGAGATATGGGACGTTGGTACAGTACACTGGAAGTGGGGAAAGTCACACTAAGTCTGGTAGATGTACTGTGTTGGAAAAATATATATTAGTGGAATAGTGAGGAGGCCTGCACGTGTGTGTGTTCCAATGCATGTGTGTGCGTATATAAAACTCACCGTAGTGGCCTGAGTGTCCGTAGCAGGCGCAGCACCCGGAGCATACCCAGTATCTTGGGGCTGCTGTTGGACACCAATGAGACAAGGATGTCTATAGCTGAGATCATCACCAACAACCCGTCTAGAAGGTTCCAGCTACTCCTCAGGTAGGCCTTATCACCAAACAACCAGCCCAGCGCAGCCACCTGATAATAATCACAGACACTGGCATTAAAGCCATATAGTCTACACACTTACATTCACATACAAACAGGTAAACAATAAAGACAACAATACAAACACATATAGTAAAAGCAAATGAATAAATGATGTCATCAGTACCAATTTACTGAACATCACTGATAAAATATAGAAACTGGAATTACAACACTAGATCACAGGGTTGGTTAACGCTGGACACTCCACGTGTATCCACAGAGTTCGGCCTCTTCCTACCAGACCCCTGTCATGTGGAATAATCTCCAAGTAACCTTTCATTTGGATGTGTTGTTGTCTCTCGGTCAGTTTAGGAGAAAGGTATTTTTATATTTATAAATGTGTTTGTTTTGTTTGATTGTTTATTGTGTATATAATATTTGCTATTTAATTTTGTGTTTTACATTGTGTATAATTTTATTTTCTGCATTGTTTCCAGGGCACATTTGGAAATGAGACCTAGGTCTCAATGTGTTTTTCCCAGGTTAAATAAATAACAAAAAATATGCTGAGCTCGGTTTGTTGTTTTGAAAAACTTTTTTAGTTGAAGAAAAGTTTGTTTACTAGCCTACCTGTTTAATTTGGATCCCGCGAAGCGATTAGCCTCAGTTACTGGAACCACTGCTATCTGTCCTGGGATACTGCCAAACCCTGAAGTCTGGAGAGATGTTGCTTGGCACGGTAGGTAGACTAGCTGCTAGCTATCAAGCTTGCCAGGTTTCTTTGACAGTTTTGAACACAGCCTGCAACATGTTTTATTTATTTATTTATTTATACACATTGCATGCATCTACAATCGCATTTGCGTAGCGTACAGTTGAGAATATGTTTTTAGGATTTCCACACGTGTAAATGTTTTAAGCAGGGTGTGGAAAATTTTTGGCCTTTTATAAAATATTTTCTACATTAGCAGAATATGTTTTATTACCACACAAATGGCCAAATGCTCTCCACTGTGTAGCTGTCTATTCAGATAGGATGCTATTTTTTTTTGCATATTTCTAATAATTTGTTTCAGCATTATTATTATTGTTTTTATTACATACATTTTCATAACCAAAACCC
Source organism: Salmo trutta (assembly GCF_901001165.1). Taxonomy (NCBI): domain Eukaryota; kingdom Metazoa; phylum Chordata; class Actinopteri; order Salmoniformes; family Salmonidae; genus Salmo; species Salmo trutta. The sequence continues at coordinate 49,315,555 of NC_042958.1, forward strand.
TGGTCTTGTAATATGCATACAATGCATTCGGAAAATATTCAGACCACTTGACTTTTTCCACATTTTGTTACAGTACGTTACAGTGTTTTTAAACTTGGATTAAAAAAAATGTTTCTCATCAATCTACATGCAATATCCCATAAAGAGAAAGCAAGAACATGTTTATAACGTTTTTGCAAATTTATAAAATAAAAAATAAATTATTATCACATTTACATACAGTCAGTATTCAGACGCTTTAATCTGGTTACTACTCCTACCCAGTAACTAGAATATGCATATATATCCTTATTAGATATGGATAGAAAACACCCTAAAGTTTCTAAAACTGTTTGAATGGTGTCTGTGAGTATAACAGAACTCATATGGCAGGCAAAAACCTGAGAGATTCCTTTACAGGAAGTGGCCTGTCTGACTATTTATTGGTTTTCTTTGACATCTCTTTCCAAAACAAAGGATCTCTGCGGTAACGTGACACTTCCCACGGCTCCCATAGGCTCTCAGAGCCCGGGAAAATGCTGAATGTCGTCATTGCAGCCCCAGGCTGAAACACATGATCGCCTTTGTCAAGTGGCCGATCAGTAGACAATGGGCATTAGGCGCGTGCACTGGCCTCCCCCGTTTTTCTTTTTTTCCCTCTATTTAGCTAAACGCATATTCCCGGTCGGAATATTATCGCTTTTTTACGAGATAAATTGCATAAAAATTGATTTTAAACAGCGGTTGACATGCTTCGAAGTACGGTAATGGAATATTTAGACATTTTTTGTCACGAAATGCGCCATGCTCGTGACCCTTATTTACCATTTCGGATAGTGTCGTGAACGCACGAACAAAACGCCGCTGTTTGGATATAACGATGGATTATTTGGGACTAAACCAACATTTGTTATTGAAGTAGAAGTCCTGGGAGTGCATTCTGACGAAAAACGGGAAAGGTAATAACATTTTTGTTATAGTAAATCTGATTTTGGTGAAGGCTAAACTTGCTGGGTGTCTAAATAGCTAGCCCTGTGATGCCGGGCTATGTACTTAGAATATTGCAAAATGTGCTTTCACCAAAAAGCGATTTTAAAATCGGACATATCGAGTGCATAGAGGAGTTCTGTATCAATAATTCTTAAAATAATTGATATGCTTTTTTAGTAAATTGTTAGTAAATTCCCCAGAAGTTTGCGGGGGGTATGCTAGTTCTGAACGTCACATGCTAATGTAAAAAGCTGGTTTTTGATATATATATGAACTTGATTGAACAAAACATGCATGTATTGTATAACATAATGTCCTAGGTGTGTCATCTGATGAAGATCATCAAAGGTTAGTGCTGCATTTAGCTGTCTTCTGGGTTTTTGTGACATTATATGCTAGCTTGAAAAATGGGTGTCTGATTATTTCTGGCTGGGTACTCTGCTGACATAATCTAATGTTTTGCTTTCGTTGTAAAGCCTTTTTGAAATCGGACAGTGTGGTTAGATTAACGAGAGTCTTGTCTTTAAATAGCTGTAAAATAGTCATATGTTTGAGAAATTGAAGTAATAGCATTTCTAAGGTATTTGAAAATTGCGCCACAGGATTCAACTGGCTGTTACGTAGGTGGGACGATTTGGTGCCACCTAGCCCAGAGAGGTTAGGCATGCTGCAAGGAGGCATGAGGACTGCAGATGTGGCCACGGCAATAAATTGCAATGTCCGTACTGTGAGACGGCTAAGACAGCGCTACAGGGAGACAGGACGGACAGCTGATCATCCTCGCAATGGCAGACCACGTGTAACAACACTTGCACAGGATCGGTACATCTGAACATCACACCTGCGGGACAGGTACACGATGGCAACAACAACTGCCCGTGTTACACCAGGATAGCACAATCCCTCCATCAGTGCTCAGACTGTCCTACAATGTAGAAAATAGTACAAATAAAGAAAAACTCTTGAATGAGTAGGTGTGTCCAAACTTTTGACTGGTACTGTATATATACTAAGTGTACAAAACGTTAAGAACACCTTCCTAATATTGAGTTGTCCACATTTTTTTCCTACGAAGAGCCTCAATTCGTTGGGGCATGGACTCTACATGGTGTCGAAAGGTTTCCACAGGGATGCTGATCCATGTTGACTCCAATGCTTTCCACAATTGTGTCAAGTTGGCTGGATGTCCTTTGGTGGACCATTCTTAATACACACGGGAAACTGTTGAGCATGATAAACCCAGTAGCGTTGCAGTTTTTAAAACACTTAAACCGGTGCGCCTGGCACGTCCTACCATACCCCTTTAAAGGGCACTTACTGTAAATCTTTTGTCTTTCCCATTCACCCTCTGAATGGCAAACACACACAATCCATATGTCAATTGTCTCATGCTTAAAAATCTTTATTTAGCCGTTTCCTTCAGTCAAATTACCTACTGGCCTCATGGGTGGAATGTCATTAAAATTGTTAATAATTTCATAATTAATAAACATTACTTCAAAAAAGCCGCCAAAATCTGGTGTTTCTATATCAAATGGTTTTGTTATATTTCAGTCTTCTGATGTATTTAAAGTGTAATATTGGGATGCAAACTCAAAATAGAATACATTTCAGCTGTATATCTGACATGGTACAGGAGTCTTCTTTTTTCTAAGCCTGTAACTATGTGTGTGAGCTGTATACTTTTGTTTCACAGTAGATTTGTTTAAGACTACCAAGAAACGCTCCAAGAAACACTCACTGTGTGACCCTGATTTAGCCCACTGCACTAAAAGGTTCACCTGTCTCCTATCCTTCATCTACACTGATTGAAGTGGATTTAACAAGTGACATGAATAAGGGTTCATAGCTTTCACCTACATTTACCTGATCAGTCTATGTCATGTTTTCTGTACTCGGTGTAGTGAAGGGCACTCAACTTGTACTCCACTAACGCAGATGACATATGATTAGTTAAAAAAAATTATAATAATACGATGATAATTGGAGCTGTATTATTAGATTTCAGTGCAGCCTTTGATGTTATTGCTCATAAATTGTTATTGAATAAAGTCACTTGCTATGGTTTTGCATCACCTGTCATCACATGGTTGGAGAGTTATTTATCCAATAGAATCCAGAGAGTGTTCTTCAATGGAAGCTTCTCTAAGAGCAGCTATGTACAGTGTGGTGTACCTCAGGGCAGTTGTCTTGGGAGTCTTTTCTTCTCTATCTTTACAAATGATTTGCCACTGGTGTTACACAAAGCAATAATGACTATGTATGCAAATGATTCCACACTCTACAGTGTGTACATGTCAGCACCCAAAGCCAGTGAGCTCACTGAAAGTCTAAATAAGGAGTTACAGTCAGTATCCGAAATGGTGATTAATAGTAAAGTGGTCTTAACTCCAACTAAAACTAAAAGCATTGTATTTGGTTCAAACCATTCTCTAAGACATAAACCTCAACTGGAGTTGTACATAAAGGGTGTGACCATTGAACAAGTTGAAGAAGCTGAACTCCCAGGAGTAACATTGGATGGTCAGTTATCATGGTCAAGTCATATTGACAAAGTTGTTGGGAAGATGGAGAGGGGTCTGTCTGTTGTAAAAACATGTTCTGTGTTTTTGACACTAAAATCAACTGTACTATTTGTTCAGGCTCTGGTCTTGTCCCATCTTGATTACTGTCCAGTAATATGGTCAGGTGCAGCAAAGAAAGACCTAGCAAAGCTGCAGCTTGCTCAAAACAGAGCAACACACCTTTCCCTTAGCTGCACGTACAGAACTAACATCATGCATGCCAGCCTTTCCTGGTTGAGGGTTGATGAGAGATTAACTGAATCTTCTAGTTTTTACAGGAAATATTACAGTGATGAAAACTCCAGATTGTCTGCAAAATCAAATAACATTCATCTCAAACACCCATAGAGAAAAGACCTGCCCCCAGGGGTCTTTTTACAGATCCCAAGTCCAAAAAACATTCACGGCAACGCACAGTATTATACAGAGCCATGATCGCATGGAATGCCCTTCCAAATACAATTACGTAAGCAAACAGCAAAATGTCCTTTATAAAATGGATTAAACAACATCTCATGGAACGGGAGGACTGTGAGGGGACACACACACAAATACACACAAGTATTATTTTTGAGTTGTTGTTTGTATATCATATTTCAAATGTGTGTGACTTTGTCTATCAGTGTTTTGTTACTTGTCCTGTTTTCATGTTTTGTGTTTTTTGTGGACCCCAGGAAGAGTTGCTGCTGCTTTTGTCAAAGCTAATAAACACATACAGTACCAGTCAAAAGTTTGGACAGACCTACTCATTCAAGGGTTTTCTTTATTTTTTACTATTTTCTACATTGTAGAATAATAGTGAAGACATCAAAACTATGAAATAACACATATGGAATCATGTAGTAAGCAAAATACATGTTATATCTGAGATTCTTTAAAAGTGGCCACCCTTACACATTTGCACAGTAAACATTTTGAAAAACCCTGGAATGAGTAGATGTGTCCAAACATTTGACTGGTACTGTAAGTCAAGTGTGATACAAACTATTGTTATTGAAAAATGTTCTTCCGTATTTCAATCTACACAACTGACTGAGACACAACAATGACACACAGAAACAAACTGCATCTCAACTAGGCAGCCGGATGGGTCATTTGCATACGACGTTGTGCCTCACCCGAGTGTAAAGGCATGAATCTATATATAACCAGGCAGTGTCTTACTTAGAGCATGATCAAACCCCTGACAAACAAAGATGTGTCGAGGTTACAAAGCCTTTGGTTCCTATGCCCCTGTGAGTTCCGCCCAGACGTCTGACTTCCTGCGCGTGACGTTAATTAACTCCCCCGAGCCCCATTATTCCTGGGCATGATTTAAATGTTGTGTTGGTCTGCCCTAAATTTGTATGTGTGTGTCTGTGTCTTTGTCTGTGTGCGCGAGCATGTGTGTATGTGTGTGTATGTGTGTTGTGTGTGTGTGTGTGTGCATCTGTGTGGGTGAGCCCTGGTGTTGCATTGGGTCCAAGAATAGAGATAGAGGTCTTAGTGAGTGACACCTGTGAACTTTATCTTGCCCTCACCCCTCCTCACCCCTGCCACGAGCCATGGCACTCAATTCAAAAGCCAGGACATTTGAATATTGGCTAGACATATTATTAAAAGATGTGTGTGTGTGTGTGTCTGTAAGCTCAACGGTCAGTGATGACAAGAGAGATGAATGTGTGTGTGTGTGTGTGTGTGTGTGTGTGTATATATATGTGTGATCGACAGCTTTGTCCATTCATATATACAGTCATTGGAGTTAACACACACACACACACACACACACATTCATCTCTCTTGTCATCACTGACCGTTGAGCTTACAGACACACACACACACACACACACACACACACACACACACACACACACACACACACACACACACACACACACACATTCATCTCTCTTGTCATCACTGACTGTTGAGCTTACAGACACACACACACAACACACACACACACACACACACACACACACACACACACACACACACACACACACACACACACACACACATCTTTTAAAGTATGTCTAGCCAATATTCAAATGTCCTGGCATTTGTATTAGGTGCCATTCATTCCTATGTAAAGACTCAATAGCGCATTGACGCCAAATGAAGTTGAAGGTTAAGATGGCGTCTCATGGAGACATAATATGCACAGTTTGAGCTACTTCAGGAAGTGACGCTGCAGGCTAGCTCAGTGCTGCCAGCTCTCATTGGCTAACTCAAGTCGAAGGCCAACCGGGGTACTGCAGGCTGCCATTAGCAACTATCCTTATAACACCTTATAACACCTTTTTATAACACCTTTTGTGTGTGATTAAAAAAATATTTGGTTCATGGACATACATCTGGTGAATTAGAAGCAATTATTGGTATCATGATTGTCTTTGAAACATGTTTTAATTTACATGAAAATTGACCACGAAGACTGACATTTTACCTTTCCCTACAATTGGAGATTCTGTTTTCTGTTAACCTGTTTGGGATAGGGGGCAGTATTTTCACGGCCGGATAAAAAACATACCCGATTTAATCTGGTTACTACTCCTGCCCAGAAACTAGAATTTGCATGTAATTAGTAGATTTGGATAGAAAACACTCTAAAGTTTCTAAAACTGTTTAAATGGTGTCTGTGAGTATAACAGAACTCATATGGCAGGCCAAAACCTGAGAAGATTCTATACAGGAAGTGTCCTGTCTGACAATTTGTTCTACTTCTAGGGCATCTCTATCAAAAATACAGCATCTCTGATGTAACGTGACATTTTCCAAGGCTTTCATTGGCTCTCAGAAGGCGCCAGAAAGTGGAATGAGAGCTCTGCAGTCTCTGGGCGAAAAACAGCAGGGGTTTTTGTGAGTCCTTCTGGGAACAATGACACTGGTGCGCGCGTGCACGAGACGACTCCATTTTTTTCTTTCAGTGTTTGAACGAATACAACATCGCGCGGTTGGAATATTATCGCTATTTTATGAGAAAAATCACATAAAAATGTATTTTGAACAGCGTTTGACATGCTTCGAAGTACGATAATGGAATATTTTGAATTTTTTTGTCACGAAACGCGCCGGCGCGTCACCCTTCGGATAGTGACTTGAACGCACGAACAAAACAGAGCTATTTGGATATAACTATGGATTATTTCGAACCAAAACAACATTTGTTGTTGAAGTAGAAGTCCTGGGAGTGCATTCTGATGAAGAACAGCAAAGGTAATCCAATTTTTCTTATAGTAAATCTGAGTTTTGTGAGGGCCAAACTTGGTGGGTGTCAAATTAGCTAGCCGTGATGGCCGGGCTATCTACTCAGAATATTACAAAATGTGCTTTCACCGAAAAGCTATTTTAAAATCTGACACCGCGATTGCATAAAGGAGTTCTGTATCTATAATTCTTAAAATAATTGTTATGTATTTTGTGAACGTTAATCATGAGTAATTTAGTAAATTCACCGGAAGTTTGCGGTGGGTATGCTAGTTCTGAACAAAACATGCTAATGTAAAAGCTGTTTTTTTATATAAATATGAACTTGATTGAACAAAACATGCATGTATTGTATAACATAATGTCCTAGGAGTGTCATCTGATGAAGATCATCAAAGGTTAGTGCTGCATTTAGCTGTGGTTTTGTTTTTTGTGACATATATGCATGCTTTGAAAATGGCTGTGTGATTATTTTTGGCAGGGTATTCTCCTGACATAATCTAATGTTTTGCTTTCGTTGTAAAGCCTTTTTGAAATCGGACAATGTGGTTAGATAAAGGAGAGTCTTATCTTTCAAATGGTGTAAAATAGTCATATGTTTGAGAAATTGAAATTATAGCATTTTTAAAGTTTTTCGTATTTCGCGCCAGGCGCTACCATTGGATATTGGTGAGGCGTTCTGCTAGCGGAACGTCTGTCCATAAGAGTTTTAACAATACCGTGGTCGGCCTTGAGCTTCCGAGCCTTTAATGAGAAGGGGTAGGGAACGGTCTCCGTGGAGACTGAACGGGAGCACCCGGTAGTGATAAAAGCTGTCCGGTGTCGAAAACGATGTCTTTTCCCAGGAGGAGGCTGCCAATGGTACCTTCCAATATCCTTTCGTCAGGTCGAGGGTGCTGATGTGCTGGAACTTTCCCAATCAGTCGATGAGCTCGTCTACCTTCGGCATGAGGTAGGCGTTGAACAAGCTGGCCTCCTCCCATGGAAGAGTTTGAAAGGGGAAAACCCAGTGAATGACTGAGACACTTCTCGGACAGAGAACATTAGGTGGGGTAGTAGCTGGTCCCAGTTCTTCCCGTACAGGTGTGCATTGTTAAAAGTTAATTTGTGGAATTTCTTTCCTTCTTAATGTGTTTAGGCCAATCAGTTGTGTTATGACAATGTAGGAGTGGTATACAGAAAATAGCCCTATTTGGTAAAAGACGAAGCTCTGTCAGTGTCTCCTCCCATAGAGGAGTCTGAAAGGGGAAAACCCGGTGGATGACTGGGGCACTTCTCGGACCGAGAAGATTAGGTGGGGTAGTAGCTGGTCCCAGTTCTTCCACAGTATTTGTTTGAGCGTTTTATTGAACCGTTCGACGAGCCCATCCGTCTGCGGGTGAAAGATGGAGATCCGGATCTGCTTGATCTGCAGGAAAGCACACAAATATTTAATTAAGCGGGACATGAACTCGGTACCTTGGATGGTCAGGATCTTTTTCGGGATGCCCACCCAGTTAAATAGGTAGAACAGCTCCCGGGCAATTCCCTTGGAGACCACCGCCCATAGGGGAATGGCCTCAGGATACCAGGTGACATAATCTACTACTACCACAACGCATCAGTGTCCCACTGTGTCCATTGTGATGCATTCAAAGGGCAACGCAATGATCGGTAGGGGGACCAGCAGATTTCAGAAGTGTGCTTTTGGGGCAGTGATTTGACACTAGTGTTCCACGGCCCTCCTCATCCTGGATCAGTGGAACTGGGCGACAATCCTTTCCTGGGTCTTCTCCAATCCCAGGTGAGCCCCCAACAGATGGGTGAGGGCCAGCTGAAGAACGGTTCCAATGTACTGTCGGGGGCAGTAACAGTACCTCTGTTTGCCCGAAACCTGATACAAAAGGTTATTCTTGATTTGGAAATGGGGTTATCGCCAGTCACTCACCCCCGGAAGTAGCTGGCCATCCACCGCTGTCACTTGGGCTGTGGCGGCGTTCAAGTTCGGATCCTCCCACTGGGCGGTCCCGAACTGTCCCCTCAGTTGGCCCACCCTTAAAACCAAATTTGCGCACCTAGTGCCAGCTGTAAAGTTTGGTGGAGGAGGACAAATGGTCTGGGGCTGTTTTTCATGGTTAGGGCTAGGCTCCTTAATTCCAGCAAAATCTGAAAACTACAGCATACAATGACATTCTAGACGATTCTGTGCTTCCAACTTTGTGGCAACAGTTTGGGGAAGAGCCTTTCCTGTTTCAGTATGACAATGCCCACGTGCACAAAGCGAGGTCCATACAGAAATGGTTTGTCGAGATCGGTGCGGTGGAACTTGACTGGCTTGCACAGAGGCCTGACCTCAACCCCATCGAACACCTTTGGGATGAATCGGAACACAGACTGCGAGCCAGGCCTAATCACCCATTATCAGTGCCCGACCTCATTAATGGTCTTGTGGCTGAATGGAAGCAAGTCCCCTCAGCAATGTTCCAACATCTTCCCAGAAAAGTGGAGCACAGGGAGGACCAACTCCATATTAATGCTCATGATTTTGGAATGAGATGTTCGACAAGTAGGTGTCCACATACTTTTGCAGTGTCCACATGCAGTGTATATGTTACCACACTATGAGGTTGGAATAATACTGTGAAATTGTGAAAATTATGGTTAATGCCCTTTTAGTGTAAGAGCTGTTTGAAAAGACGGCCTGAAATTTCAGCGTGTTTTGGTGGGATGGAGTTTTGGCCTTCAAGGTGACATCACCATGCAGTAAATGAGTTAATAGACCAATAAGACACAGAGTTCCAAACCTCTCTGCCAATAACAGCACATTTTCAATTTTCCCTTCCCCAATCAGACAACTCACTGTCACAGTATCTAACGAAGGTGGCGCCCCTCCTCGGTCGGGCGGCGCTCGCCGGTCGTCGTCGCCGGCCTATTAGCTGCCACCGATCGTTGTTTCTGTGTCTTTTGGTTTTGTCTGTCTATCCCGCACCTGTTTTGTGTTTGTCATTAGTGGGGGGTTATTTAGTGTGTATTTTCAGTTGGGGTTCTCATGCGGGATTGTTTATTGTTCACTCAGGACGGTTGTGATTGTATCCTGTTAGTATCCATTATATTGCCGGGCTGCGCCCCGTGCGCTGTTTTTTTTCAGTGCGCTTATTTTGGGAAAAGTGTTTTCCCCTGGCGGACTTCGCCACGTGCCCTGTGCCCTACGGCTATTGCATTTTTCTATTATTATTAAAACACAGTTGCTCCGGCCCTCTGTCTCCTGCTCCTGATTCCACATCTCCACTGGTCCTAGACAACCGTGACAGAATCCCGCACCACAATGGAGTCAGCAGGAGCAGAAGCGCCATCCATGGCTGAGCAGGTCTCTCAACACGCCAGCCTCCTCCACCGCCTAGGCTCGGCCATGGACCAGGTGTTGGCCCGGTTGGAGAACTGGGAGAGAGGTGCTTCCCCAGCTGGACCAGCTCCGGTCCCTCACCCTGCGCCCCTACACACACCCCCTGAAGCGGGCGCCGGTGGTATCCGGATTACTCCTCCCCGGGAGTTCGATGGGACGGCCGCTGGGTGCAAGGGGTTCTTGCTCCAATTGGAACTATACCTGGCAACCGTCCGCCCCCCCCCTCCGACGAAGAGAGGGTGAGCGTCCTCGTCTCCTGTCTCAGGGGTCGAGCCCTAGAATGGGCCAATGCGGTCTGGGATGGCCCAGACTCGGCTCGGGGCGACTACCCTGAGTTCACCCGCCGCTTCCGGGCGGTTTTCGATCATCCCCCGGAGGGCAGGGCGGCGGGTGAGCGGTTATTCCATTTGAGACAGGAGACGAGGAGCGCTCAGGATTTCGCCCTGGAATTCCGGACTCTCGCCGCTGGATCGGGGTGGAACGAGCGGGCCTTGATAGACCACTATAGGTGTAGCCTTCGCGAGGACGTCCGCCGGGAGCTGGCCTGTAGGGACAACGCCTCCACCCTAGACCAACTGGTGGACTTGTCCATTAGACTGGACAACCTGCTGGCTTCCCGGGGACGTTCCAGTCGGGGCCTGTTCGTTCCGCCTCCCAGTCCCCCCGCTCCACAGCCCATGGAGATAGGGGGGGCTGCGTCGAGGAGGACCGGAGGGGGGGGTCTCTCCTGCACCCGATGTGGACGCAGAGGACACACTGTGGACCGGTGCTGGAGTGGTCCCCCCGGGAGTTCGGAGGGCAGGCAGAGCACTACTTCGACCCCCCAGGTGAGTCCGCACCAGCCACACCCAGAGCCCCCTGTCGACCACATGTACACCTCGGTTTGTTTTCCTGATTTTTCCCCTCACTTCCAGTATAAGGCACTAGTCGATTCAGGTGCAGCTGGGAGTTTTATGGACTGTGGGTTAGCGAAGAGGTTAGTGATTCCCCTGGTTCAGCTGGACACCCCTTCCCCGTGCACGCCCTAGATAGTCGACCGCTAGGGTCAGGCCAAGTAGGGGAGGTCACAGTGCCACTGGTTATGCAGACGTGGGGGGGTCATGAGGAGCGTATCAGCCTGTTCCTCATTGACTCCCCAGCGTTTCCGGTGGTACTGGGAATCCCCTGGCTAGCCACGCACAACCCTCAGATTTCGTGGAGACAGAGGGCTCTTACGGGGTGGTCGAGGGAGTGCTCAGGTAGGTGCATAGGAGTTTCCATCGGTGCGACTACGGTGGAGAGTCCAGACCAAGTCTCCACCGTGCACATTCCCTCAGAGTATGCCGATTTGGCTATCGCCTTCAGTAAGACGAAGGCGACTCTATTACCCCCCCATCGACGAGGGGATTGTGCGATAAACCTCCAGGCCGACGCGGTTCTTCCTAGGAGTCACGTGTATCCTCTGTCTCAGGAGGAGACAGTGGCTATGGATACATACGTCACTGAGTCCTTGAGACAGGGATACATTCGGCCATCTAAGTCCCCCGTCTCCTCAAGTTTTTTTTCGTGAAGAAGAAGGAGGGAGGTCTGCGCCCGTACATTGACTATAGAGGTCTAAATGCTATCACAGTGGGTTTCAGTTACCCGCTACCTCTCATTGCTACGGCAGTGGAGTCATTTCACGGGGCGCGCTTCTTCACGAAATTAGATCTCAGGAGCGCATATAACCTGGTGCGTATCCGAGATGGAGACGAGTGGAAAACCGCATTTAGTACCACATCGGGCCATTATGAGTACCTCGTCATGCCGTATGGGTTAAAGAACGCTCCCGCTGTCTTCCAATCCTTTGTGGACGAGGTTCTTCGGGACATGCTCGGGCAGGGTGTGGTGGTGTACTTCGATGACATCCTGATTTGCTCCGCCACACGCGCCGAGCATGTGTCCCTGGTGCGTAAAGTGCTTGGGCGGCTGCTGGAGCATAACCTATACGTCAAGGCTGAGAAATGTGAGTTCTCCAAACGAGCCGTCTCATTTCTAGGATATCGCATTTCCACCTCGGGGGTGGAGGTGGAGTGTGACCGCGTGACGGCTGTGCGTAATTGGCCAACCCCAACCACTGTGAAGGAGGTGCAGCGGTTCTTGGGGTTCGCTAATTATTATCGGAGGTTTATCCGGGGTTTTGGCCAGGTGGCGGCTCCCATTACCTCACTGATGAAAGGGGGGCCGGTGTGGCTACGATGGTCAGCAGAGGCGAACAGAGCCTTCCTTCGTCTGAAGGTTCTGTTTACCAATGCACCTGTCCTGGCGCATCCGGACCCCTCTTTGCCATTCATAGTGGAGATGGACGCGTCCGAGGCTGGGGTAGGAGCTGTGTTATCACAGCGCTCGGGCGTTCCTCCGAAGCTCAGCCCATGTGCCTTCTTTTCTAAGAAGCTGAGCCCGGCGGAGCGCAACTATGATGTGGGGGACCGGGAGCTGTTAGCCGTGGTCAGGGCTTTGACGGTGTGGAGACATTGGCTTGAGGGGGCACGTCACCCTTTTCTCATCTGGACCGACCACCGTAACCTGGAGTATATCCGGGCAGCGAGGAGGCTTAATCCCCGTCAGGCAAGGTGGGCCATGTTTTTTACGAGGTTTAACTTCACTCTCTCGTACATTCCAGGCTCCCGGAACCGGAAGGCTGACGCACTGTCGCGTCTCTACGACACCGAGGAGCGGACCATCGATCCTACTCCCATACTTCCCGCCTCCTGTCTGGTGGCACCGGTGGTATGGGAGGTGGATGCGGACATCGAGCAGGCGGGTCGGTCAGAACCCACTCCACCGCAGTGTCCCGTGGGCCTGAAATACGTTCCGCTTGGTGTTCGCGATCGTCTGATCCGATGGTCCCACACTCTACCCTCCTCGGGTCATCCTGGGGTGGAACGGACAGTGCGGGGCCTGAAGGGAAGGTACTGGTGGCCCACCTTGGCTGAGGATGTTCGGCGTTATGTCTCTTCCTGTTCGGTATGCGCTCAGTGCAAGGCTCCTCGGCACCTGCCTCGAGGGAAATTACAGCCCCTCCCTGTTCCGCAGCGGCCTTGGTCTGATTTCCTCACGGATCTCCCGCTGTCCCAGGGGAATACGGCGATCCTGGTCGTTGTGGACAGGTTCTCTAAGTCCTGCCGTCTGCTCCCTTTGCCCGGTCTTCCTACGGCCCTGCAGACTGCGGAGGCCCTGTTCACCCATGTCTTCCGGCACTATGGGGTGCCCGAGGACATCGTATCTGATCGGGGTCCCCAGTTCACGTCCAGAGTGTGGAGATCGTTAATGGAGAGGCTGGGGGTCTCGGTCAGCTTGACCTCGGGGTTCCACCCCGAGAGTAATGGGCAGGTCGAGCGCATTAACCAGGATGTGGGCAGGTTCCTGCGGTCGTATTGCCGGGACCGGCCAGGGGAGTGGGCGCAGTTCGTGCTGTGGGCCGAGATGGCCCAGAACTCTCAGCGCCACTCCTCTACCAACCTGTCACCCTTCCAGGTGGTATTGGGGTATCAGCCGGTCCTGGTGCCATGGCAACAGAGCCAGACGGAGTCTCCTGCGGTGGAGGCATGGGTGAAGCGCTCTAAGGAGACCTGGAATGGTGTCCAGGAGTGCCTAAGGAGGGCTGGTGAACGACACAAGGAGAGCGCTGACCGCCACCGCAGTGACGCCCCCGTGTATAATCCGGGGGACAGAGTCTGGCTCTCGACCCGGAACCTGCCTCTCCGCCTGCCCTGCCGGAAGCTGGGTCCGCGGTTTGTGTGGCCGTTTAAAGTCCTGAGGAGGATAAACGAGGTGTGTTACATGTTACAACTCCCTTCATATTACCGCATTAACCCCTCGTTTCATGTGTCTCTCCTCAGGCCGGTGGTAGCTGGTCCACTGCAGGACGATGAGGTGCTGGAGGTCCCCCCGCCCCCCCTGGACATCGGGGGGGCCCCGACGTACACAGTCCGAACCATCCTGGACTCCCGACGTCGGGTAGGGGGCCTGCAGTACCTCGTGGACTGGGAGGGGTACGGTCCGGAGGAGAGGTGCTGGGTTCCGGCGGCGGACATTCTAGATCCACCTATGCTACAAGAATTCCACCGTCGCCGTCCGGATCGACCGGCGCCTCGCCCTCCGGGCCGTCCCCGAGGCCGGCGTCAGGGGAGGGGTACTGTCACAGTATCTAACGAAGGTGGCGCCCCTCCTCGGTCGGGCGGCGCTCGCCGGTCGTCGTCGCCGGCCTATTAGCTGCCACCAATCGTTGTTTCTGTGTCTTTTGGTTTTGTCTGTCTATCCCGCACCTGTTTTGTGTTTGTCATTAGTGGGTGGTTATTTAGTGTGTATTTTCAGTTGGGGTTCTCGTGCGGGATTGTTTATTGTTCACTCAGGACGGTTGTGATTGTATCCTGTTAGTATCCATTATATTGCCGGGCTGCGCCCCGTGCGCTGTTTTTTTTCAGTGCGCTTATTTTGGGAAAAGTGTTTTCCCCTGGCGGACTTCGCCACGCGCCCTGTGCCCTACGGCTATTGCATTTTTCTATTATTATTAAAACACAGTTGCTCCGGCCCTCTGTCTCCTGCTCCTGATTCCACATCTCCACTGGTCCTAAACAACCGTGACACTCACAGACTAGTCTTGGCAGAATTCTTGCTTAAGAAATAGATCTTTGCTAAGAAACTATTTTTGTTTCTGTTGACCATTTTATTTGAAAACAATCACAGTAAGGTAGTTAATTGTTACCCAGAAATGATTTGATATTCAGATAAAAATGGCTTTGTTGGACCTTTAAGTTATTTCTGTCATCTACGCTATCTAAGGTATTTACGTACTTAAGGTACTTGAAGTATTTGTTAAGCTCTATTTTCTCATCTCTCTCTAAATTATGACCTTTAGGAAACTCTAAAATGGTACTCATCTTCTCTCTCTCCCCATTTCTCTCTCCCCCTTATCTTCTTCTCCCCCCTTCTCTCTCTCTCTCTCTCCCCCCTTCTCTCTCCCCATTTCTCTCTCTCCCCATTTCTCTCTCCCCCTTATCTTCTTCTCCCCCCTTCTCTCTCTCTCTCTCTCCCCCCTTCTCTCTCCCCATTTCTCTCTCTCCCCATTTCTCTCTCCCCTTCTCTCTCTCTCCCCCCTTCTCTCTTTCTTTCTATTTAGTCAAATAAGCCTGAGGGCAGATTGATAAGCCTGAGGGCAGATTGATTAGCCTGAGGGCAGATTGATAAGCCTGAGGGCAGATTGATTAGCCTGAGGGCAGATTGATTAGCCTGAGGGCAGATTGATTAGCCTGAGGGCAGATTGATTAGCCTGAGGGCAGATTGATTAGCCTGAGGGCAGATTGATAAGCCTGAGGGCAGATTGTACACAGATCCACTGATGGATATAGGTTTATAAGCAGTCCTAATAAGAGTAGGATTACAAAACTGTTTGGCATTGCTTCACTCTGATTGTAAAGGTTAGGATTTGGGTAAGAATTTTCTAGATCTTTGCCTGTGGGCAACTCCTACCCAACATGTCCTAATATCACCCATAGGGAGTAGAGCTTTAACCTGGCCATTTGGATCAGACCAGACCTATGAAGGTCTTAACTAGAGCCCTTAGGCACAGTGATGAGTCAAGCCCAGGAAGTCTACCCCTCCCTGGGTAGGACATTGCGTGTTTACGAGTTTACCGCTTGATAGGGTATGCTCTGTATGCTCTCGTTGGCTGGCCCTTGCTTCATACTCGTCGCCAAAGCCACTGACTCCAGGTCATCTACAAGTCTCTGCTAGGTAAAGCCCCGCCCTATCTCAGCTCACTGGTCACCATAGCAGCACGCACTCGTAGCACACGCTCCAGCAGGTATATCTCACTGGTCACACCCAAATGCCAATTCTTCCTTTGGACGCCTCTCCTTCCAGTTCTCTGCTGCCAATGACTGGAACAAACTGCAAAAATCTCTGAAGCTGGAGACACTTACCTCCCTCACTAGCTTTAAGCACCAGCTGTCAGAGCAGCTCACAGATCACTGCACCTGTACATAGCTCATCTGTAAATAGCCCATCGATCTACCTCATCCCCATACTGTATTTATTTATTTATCTTGCTTCTTTGCACCCCAGTATGTCTACTTGCACATTGCACAATAAATATGGTCACCTAAGTCCATCCTTACCTTTACAGTCATCTCTGCCACAAAGATCGCTGTGAATATGTAGTTGGATAATGTGAGGAAGATGCGCTCCTGCAGAGAGAGAGAGAGAGAGAAAGAGAAAGAGAGAGACAAAGACAGAGACAGAGAGAGGGAGACATAGAGAGAGAGACAGAGCGAGAGAGACAGAGCGAGAGAGACAGAGCGAGAGAGAGAGAGAGAGAGAGAGAAAGAGAGAGAGAGAGACAAAGAGAGACAAAGAGAGAGAGAGAGCGAGGGAGAGAGAGAAAAAGACAGACAGAGAGAGGGAGACCAAAAGAGAGAGAAAGACAGAGAGAGAGAGAGAGAGAGACAGAGAGACACAATTAGACCTAACCAAATCATGAGAAAACTAAAAGATAATTACTTGACATATTGGAAAGAATTAACAAAAAAACAGAGCAAGCTAGAATGCTATTTGGCCCTAAAAAAAAGAGTACACAGTGGCAGAATACCTGACCACTGTGACTGACCCAAACTTAAGGAAAGCTTTGACTATGTACAGACTCAGTGAGCATAGCCTTGCTATTGAGAAAGGCCGCTGTAGGCAGACCTGGCTCTCAAGAGAAGACAGGCTATGTGCACACTGCCCACAAAACGAGGTGGAAACTGAGCTGCACTTCCTAACCTCCTGCCCAATGTATGACCATATTAGAGACACATATTTCCCTCAGATAACACAGATCCACAAAGAATTAGAAAACAAACCCGATTTAGATTAACTCCCATATTTACTAGGTGAAATACCACAGTGTGCCATCACAGCAGCAAGATTTGTGACCTTTTGCCACAAGAAAAGGGCAACCAGTGAAGAACAAACACTATTGTAAATACAACCCATATTTATGCTTATTTATTTTCCCCTTTGTACTTCGTTACAACACTGCATATATACATAATATGACATTTGAAATGTCTTTATTCTTTTGTAACTTCTGTGAGTGTAATGTTTACTGTTCATTTTGATTGTTTATTTCACTTTTGTTTATTATCTACCTCACTTGCTTTGGCAATGTTAACATATGTTTCTGTCACGTCCTGACCCTTGTAAGAGGTCATTTTCCATAGTAGAGTGGTCAGGGCGTGACAGGTGGGTGTTTTGGGTGGTTTTGGTTTTCTGTTTCATTGTGGGGTTTTCTAGATTTCTATTTCTATGTTTTATTTTCTATGTTTTGGCCAGGTATGGTTTCCAATCAGAGGCAGCTGTCTATCGTTGTCTCTGATTGGAAGCCATACTTAGGCAGCCTGTTTTTCATGTGTGGGTATGGGTAGTTGTTTTCCGTTTTGTATGTTAGTTACCTGACGGAACTGTTGGCTGTCATTTTTGTTATTTTCAGTTTAAGTGTTATCATTAATAAAATATGAGCACTCTACATGCTGCGCCTTGGTCCCCTTTATATGACCCTTGTGACAGTTTCCCATGCCAATAAAGCCCCTTGAATTGAATTGAATTGAGACAGAGAGAGACAGAGAGAAACAGAGACAGAGGTCAGTGTTCTGTTAAGGGGGATGAGAAATTGTTTGGGAATCTAAACAAGGGTTCAGGAAAGAAAACAAGCAGTGTAACCGGACTGCACAGACCCTTGCAACACATACACACACCCTTCAGCGTGGTCAAGTGAATGTGTGTGTTGTGTGTGTTGTATATATGTGTGTGTGAACTTTCATTCCCATGCACTCACGCTTACTTCAGAGTAAGACTAGTTCATATGCACAACAGTTTCTGGGAGTCTTTGCGTTGACATCATAGTTTTGTTGTTTAAGAATTGTTTAAGAGTTCCGTGGGGGACACCAGTCATTCCTATCCTCTGTGACTATGTATTGTTCATAATTAAATTCATTATAAATGAGCAGATCGTGAAATGAAGGGAGGAAGCAGGGAAATGGAAGAGAGAAAGAGACAGAGAGAGAGAGGACAGAGAGAGAGCGACAGAGAGAGAGAGTGAGAGAGAGAAAGGGAGGGCGAGAGAGAGACGGAGGGAGAGAGAGAGAAAGGGAGGGAGAGAGAGAGAGCAAAGTGAGTAATGACAACAGACTAAAAATATGCGCCTGAGTTGCTTCTAAAGTAGTTTAGGATTAACTTTGCTATATATATTCTGACAGTGAGTGAGTGAGAGTGAAGTAGAAATAGAAGGAGAGATTCCAAAAGACAGTGACAGACACAGAGTAAAACATCTCTCTCCCTCCACTCATCTAGTATGTCTCATCCCTCCATCTTCTGCTGAGGCTTGTTGCCTGTCGCCAAATTACTTCCGTATACGGTGAGTTTAGATCCCCGGTCCTTTCCTCTCTCGTCCTCTCCTTCTTCTCTCGTCCTCTCCTTTCCTCTCTCGTCCTCTCTCATCCTCTCCTTCCCTCTCTCGTCCTCTCCTTTCCTCTCTCGTCCTCTCTCATCCTCTCCTTCCCTCTCTCGTCCTCTCCTTCCTCTCTCGTCCTCTCCTTCCTGTCTCGTCCTCTCCTTTCCTCTCTCGTCCTCTCCTTTCCTCTCTCGTCCTCTCCTTCCTCACGTGTCCTCTCCTTCCTTTCTTGTCCTCTCCTTTCCTCTCAGGTCCTCTGCTTCATCTCTCATCCTCTCCTTCCGCTCTCGTCCTCTCCTTTCCGCTCTCGTCCTCTCCTTCCTCTCTCCTTCCTCTCTCGTCCTCTCCTTGCTTTTTCCTCTCTTGTCCTCTCCTGTCCTTTCCTCTCTCGTCCTCTCCTTCCTCTCTCGTCCTCTCCTTCCTCTCTCGTCCTCTCCTTTCATCTCGCGTCCTCTCCTTTCCTCTCTCGTCCTCTCCTTCTTTCTCCTCTCTTGTTCTCTCCTTTCTCCTCTCTCGTCCTCTCCTTCTTTCTCCTCTCCTTCTTTCTCCTCTCTCGTCCTCTCCTTCTTTCTCCTCTCTTGTCCTCTCCTTTCTTTCCTTTCCTTCTCCTCTTCTCTCCTTTCCTATTTTACATCCCTCAACATACAATCAGTTATGAATAAACAGGGGTCGACATTATTCATTATTTTCCAGCCCAGTCAACCTCATAATAACCCTTAAAGATGAAACATTGAATAAATGTCTGTTGTACCATGAATTCATTTCATGAACCAAAGACCAGTAGCTAAGCAGATGTTGTTTGTGGTGGTGTTGAAACATCAAAAGCCTGACAACCACATTGTGAAACGTGGTGCCAAGCTGGAGAATCATTTTTGAGACACTAAAATCAATTATTCACCCAACATTCCACACTAAATGTGATCATTATCAAAGGAGAAATGTATTGTTCTGCAAATGCATAAGAGAAACACATAGCTGTTTCCTGCTGTGTAAAAGGGACAGGTCAAATAAGATCCTGTGGAAGTATGTACAGTGTGGTCTGAAATGATTGACACCCTTGATAAAGATGAGTAAAAATTACTGTTTAAAATAAAGACTTGAAATACCGAGTCATATTCGATGGACAAAAAAAAAAGGGAAATTATATTATTTTATACTAATGCAATTGCTCAGAGAAGGAGATTTTGTTTAACAAGTAATATATTTCTTCTCTCAAAAAGGTATGGGTCCAAATTATTGACACCCGTTTTCAATACCTTTCAATAGGATAACAGCACTGAGCCTTTCTCTAAAATGTTCTATGAGTTGGCGAACACATTGGGAGGGATCTTAGACCATTTATCTGTACAGACTCCTCTAGATCCTTAATATCCTTCATCTGTGTTCATGGATTGCCCTCTTCAATTCAAACCAGAGGTTTTCAATGGTTTTCATGCATTCTTAATTCGAAGCAAAATCCACCACTGGTGTGCGGGGTCAAATAGCTCTATTTTCATGTCATCCCAACAAACGTAAACGCCTGGAGATTACTAAACGCCATTGGCACTTGGATTGAAACTGGTACTTTGATCAGATGACATGAAAAATTGAGCTCTATGGCCAAGTGAATCAGTGGTGGGTATGGCGTCAGAATTAGAATGCATGACCAGAAAATAACCCCATACCTACTGTAAAATATGGTGGTGGATTGTTGATGTTATGAGGCTATTTTGTTTCCACTGCTCTTGGGGCCATTGTTAAGGTCAACGGCATCATCAACTTTTCCCAGTACCAGGATATTTTACCCAAACACCTGGTTGCTTCTGTCAGGAGGCTGAAACTTGGCTGCAAGTGGATCTTCCAGCAAGACAATAACCACAAACACACATCAACATTAACAAAGAAATTGTTAATTGGCCACAAAATCAACATTTTGCAAAGGCCATCTCAGTTTGAATTGGTTATTACATTTTCTATATTTTTTTAACTTTTATTTAATTAGAAAAGTCACTTAAGAACAAATTCTTATTTTCAATGAATGCCTAGGAACAGTGGGTTAACTGCCTTGTTCAGGGGCAGAATAACAGATTTTTACCTTGTCAGCTCGGGGATTCGATCTTGCAACCTTTCGGCAGTTACTAGTCCAACACTCTAACCACTAGGCTACCTGCTGCTCCGTAAGCGCAGACCTAGGATATCAAGGATTTGGAAAGATTCTGTATGGAGGAATGGTCTTAGATCACTTCCAATTCCAATCTCAATATTTTAGAAAAAGGCTCAGTGCCCTTATCTTCGCAAGGTGAAGTATTGAAAGATATTGAAAACAGAGTGGTCAATAATTTTTTACCTCTACCTTTTTCAGAAAACATTATATTACTTGTTAAACAAAATCTTTTTCTGGGAGAATTTGTATTAGAATAAAATAATAAAATATCGCAATATTTTAAAGAAGAAATATAGCTCAGTGTTTTAATTATTTATTTTATAGAGGAATTTTTTCTCATCTTTACAAGGGTGTCAACATATTCGGACCCCACTCTATATATGCAGCAAAATCAATAAACTCCACAGTATTTACTAGTGATCTATAATGACAGAAAAATCTCCAAGGTCTCTACCAAATGCAACTCCCAATCAAGCCTTTTTAGAAAACAAGTAGGTTATCTAATTCAGAGTAAATGGTACAAGGTCTTACTCCCATCGCTTTACAGACAAGTGAAATTGCAAAAAGAGGCTGTGGAAGGCTACTGTACATGAGTAAGTAAGCATGCAGCAAAAGCAATAACTAACTTTTGTTCGTAATAAAACATTGACTAAATCTCTAGTGAATGCAACTCACAATCAAAGCCATTCATTCTAAACCACCAACAGTATATACACACCAGATAAAAACCAATCAGCCACTAACAGTTTACACACAACAGATAAAAACCACTCAGCCAACCAATCAGCCACCAACAGTATATACACACCAGATAAAAACCAATCAGCCATTAACAGTATATACACACCAGATAAAAACCAATCGGCCACCAACAGTATATACACACCAGATAAAAAACAATCAGCCACTAACAGTAAAAACACACCAGATAAAAACCAATCAGCCACTAACAGTATATACACACCAGATAAAAAACAATCAGCCAACCAATCAGCCACCAACAGTATATACACACCAGTTAAAAACCACTCAGCCACCAACAGTATATACACACCAGATTAAAACCAATCAGCCAACCAATCAGCCACCAACAGTATATACACACCAGTTAAAAACCACTCAGCCACCAACAGTATATACACACCAGATAAAAACCACTCAGATTCAGCAGTAACCCTGGCCATTGAGATGGAGGCACAATGACATCAGGTAATGTAGCTACGAGCTCTGTGTGTGTGTGTGTCTGTGTTTGGCCTGCTAGCTATGGTGGGGAGATCTCTGACAGGCAATACAATCTCCATTTGCATCCAATTTCAATAATCACCTCATTACAGGGGCTTGGAATTACAGCGAGAGCACCAAATTAGAAATATATGTGCATCTTAATGTTTTCCACTGATTACAGATGTGTGTGTGTGTGTGTGTGTGTGTGTGTGTGTGTGTGTGTGTGTGTGTGTGTGTGTGTGTGTGTGTGTGTGTGTGTGTCACTCACCACGCTATATGCCTCTATTCTAGGCCTCTCCATGGCGATGGTGATGCAGTTGAGGAAGATGATGACCAGAACGATGTGGTCAAACATCTTGTGGGTTATTATCTTGTTGCATGCCATTCGAAACCTGGAAAACACACACACACACACACACACACACACACACACACACACATCGTCATTCATAAAATAAACATTTATATAATTGGAAAGCACATTATGATGAGAGATGTATATAAGTAAAGTACAACATCCCAGACCGTGGTATGATCTGATCTGACCCTTGTGGTCTAAATTAATAAAACATATTGCACATTAACAATATTGCCCATTCAGAAGTGATGATGTTGGAACCACATACAATCCCTTCTCACATCCACAGTAATTCAACAAACCACAGCTGAATAACTGGCAATTAAGCCTAAGCTTCATTAACTGAAACAGAAATGGGCATAACATACAGAAGATAACCCACTCTGATGGATCCTGTCTGTCATAATGTACAGAAGAGAACCCACTCTGATGGATCCTGTCTGTCATAATGTGCAGAAGAGAACCCACTCTGACGGACCCTGTCTGTCATAATGTACAGAAGAGAACCCACTCTGATGGATCCTGTCTGTCATAATGTGCAGAAGAGAACCCACTCTGACGGATCCCGTCTGTCATAATGTACAGAAGAGAACCCACTCTGTTGGATCCTGTCTGTCATAATGTATAGAAGAGAACCCACTCTGTTGGATCCTGTCTGTCATAATGTACAGACGAGAACCCACTCTGACGGATCCTGTCTGTCATAATGTATAGAAGAGAACCCACTCTGATGGATCCTGTCTGTCATAATGTGCAGAAGAGAACCCACTCTGACGGATCCTGTCTGTCATAATGTACAGAAGAGAACCCACTCTGATGGATCCTGTCTGTCATAATGTACAGAAGAGAACCCACTCTGACAGATCCAGTCTGTCAAAATGTACAGAAGAGAACCCACTCTGACGGATCCTGTCTGTCATAATGTACAGAAGAGAACCCACTCTGACGGATCCTGTCTGTCATAATGTACAGAAGAGAACCCACTCTGACGGATCCTGTCTGTCATAATGTACAGAAGAGAACCCACTCTGATGGATCCTGTCTGTCATAATGTACAGAAGAGAACCCACTCTGACGGATCCTGTCTGTCATAATGTATAGAAGAGAACCCACTCTGATGGATCCTGTCTGTCATAATGTGCAGAAGAGAACCCACTCTGACGGATCCTGTCTGTCATAATGTACAGAAGAGAACCCACTCTGATGGATCCTGTCTGTCATAATGTACAGAAGAGAACCCACTCTGACAGATCCAGTCTGTCAAAATGTACAGAAGAGAACCCACTCTGTTGGATCCTGTCTGTCATAATGTACAGAAGAGAACCCACTCTGACGGATCCTGTCTGTCATAATGTACAGAAGAGAACCCACTCTGACGGATCCTGTCTGTCATAATGTACAGAAGAGAACCCACTCTGATGGATCCTGTCTGTCATAATGTACAGAAGAGAACCCACTCTGACGGATCCTGTCTGTCATAATGTACAGAAGAGAACCCACTCTGATGGATCCTGTCTGTCATAATGTATAGAAGAGAACCCACTCTGATGGATCCGGTCTGTTATAATGTACAGAAGAGAACCCACTCTGACGGATCCTGTCTGAAATAATGAACAGAAGACAACAACAGCTCTGTCCCTCCAATCTGTTTAATCTTCAGCCAAGCAATCATCATGATTTTTTTATTTTTTTATTTCACTTTTATTTAACCAGGTAGGCTAGTTGCAGCTGCGACCTGGCCAAGATAAAGCATAGCAATTCGACACATACAACAACACAGAGTTACACATGGAATAAACAAAATATACAGTCAATAATACAGTAGAACAAAAGAAAACAAAAAGTCTATATACAGTGAGTGCAAATGAGGTAAGTTAAGGCAATAAATAGGCCATGGTGGCGAAGTAATTACAATAAAGCAATGAAATACTGGAATGGTAGATGTGCAGAAGATGAATGTGCAAGTAGAGATACTGGGGTGCAAAGAAGCAAGATAAATAAATAAATACAGTATGGGGATGAGGTAGGTAGATAGATGGGTTGTTTACAGATGGGCTATGTACAGGTGCAGTGATCTGTGAGCTACTCTGACAGCTGGTGCTTAATAAAGCTAGTGAGGAAGATATGGGTTTCCAGCTTCAGAGATTTTTAAAGTTCGTTCCAGTCATTGGCAGCAGAGAACTGGAAGGAAAGACGACCAAAGGAGGAATTGGCTTTGGGTGTGACCAGTGAGATATACCTGCTGGAGCACGTGCTACGAGTGGGTGCTGCTATGGTGACCAGTGAGCTGAGATAAGGTGGGGCTTTACCTAGCAGAGACTTGTAGATAACCTGTAGCCAGTGGGTTTGGCGATGAGTATGAAGCGAGGGCCAACCAACGAGAGCGTACAGGTCACAATGGTGGGTAGTGTATGGGGCTTTGGTGACAAAACGGATGGCACTGTGATAGACTGCATCCAGTTTGTTGAGTAGAGTGTTGGAGGCTATTTTATATATGACATCACCGAGTTCGAGGATCGGTAGGATGGTCAGTTTTACGAGGGTATGTTTGGCAGCATGAGTGAAGGATGCTTTGTTGCGATATAGGAAGCCAATTCTAGATTTAATTTTGGATTGGAGATGTTTAATGTGAGTCTGGAAGGAGAGATTACAGTCTAACCAGACACCCAGGTATTTGTAGTTGACCACGTATTCTAAGTCAGAGCCGTCCAGAGTAGTGATGCTGGACGGGCAGGCAGGTGCGGGCAGTGATCGATTGAATGGCATGCATTTAGTTTTACTTGCGTTTATGAGCAGTTGGAGGCCACAGATGGAGAGTTGTATGGCATTGAAGCTCGTCTGGAGGTTAGTTAGCACAGTGTCCAAAGAAGGACCAGAAGTATACAGAATGGTGTCGTCTGCGTAGAGGTGGATCAGAGAATCATCAGCAGCAAGAGCGACATCATTGATGTATACAGAGAAGAGAGTCGGCCTGAGAATTGAACCCTGTGGCACACCCATAGAGACTGCCAGAGGTCCGGACAACAGGCCCTCCGATTTGACACACTGAACTCTGTCAGAGAAGTAGTTGGTAAACCAGGCGAGGCAATAATTTGAGAAACCAAGGCTGTCGAGTCTGCCAATGATGACAGACAGTGTGTTTGTGTTTGTGTCTGTGTGTACAAGTTTTTGTGTCTGCATGTGTGTTTGACTAGACCCATCATTATCTACACTAGATGACCTAAATCCTCTCATCTCTGCATGCTAGATCTCATTGTTGAAGTATCCATCATGTATTCATTATGTGGACCAGGGACGTTATGCTAACTCCCACGATAGGATGTTGACTGTATCCTCCATGTTAGGGTGAGACGGGGAGGCAGGCAGGCAGGCAGGCAGGCAGGCAGGCAGGCAGGCAGGCAGACAGACAGACAGACAGACAGACAGACAGACAGACAGACAGACAGACAGACAGACAGACAGACAGACAGCACCCGTCAGATCATAACTTTATTTCAGTGCTTGATCATCGATGAATAAAAAGCATCTGACATCTATCTATATATCTGACATCTATCTATCTAAAGATCTGACATCTATCTATATATCTGACATCTATCTAAAGATCTGACATCTATCTATATATCTGACATCTATCTATATATCTGACATCTATCTATATATCTGACATCTATCTAAATATCTGACATCTTCATGATAGCCCTGAGGATTCAGATACGGTTATCTGTGCTCTTTGGACTGTCAGTGTTTGACAGTAGGCATATTCATGAGTTTATGTTCGTGGACATTTTCATTATACCTTTTAACTTTTTCAAATTAACCTTGCTTTTCATTCAGAATGTTGACAACCTGGGTGCTAGAACTATTTCTTCCTTAGCCAACGACTGTAGCTATACCAAAGATTACTAACTGCTTGTGGAGGTGAATGGAGGTCCGTTGTCCATGTTGAACAGCTGACTACAGTTTCCCACTGAGCCTCTGTCTCCTGATAGAAACAGGTGGGTGTCTGGCTCTGTACAAAATGGCCAAAATGGACGCCACCACATGGATGTCAATTAAGGCAGCCCCCCCCACTGCTCTGATTAAGAGGGGTTGGGTTAAATGTAGAAGACGCATTTCAGTTGAATGCATTCAGATGTACAACTGACTAGGTATGTCACTTCCCCTTTTCCATTCCACACAGTGCCTGTGTCCTCAGTGTCACTGTTAGAACAGGACACTGGGTTCTACCATGGGAACTGTTAGAACAGCACACTGGGTTCTACCACGGCCACTGTTAGAACAGGACACTGGGTTCTACCATGGGAACTGTTAGAACAGCACACTGGGTTCTACCACAGCCACTGTTAGAACAGGACACTGGGTTCTACCATGGGAACAGTTCGGACAGCACACTGGGTTCTACCACGGCCACTGTTAGAACAGGACACTGGGTTCTACCATGGGAACTGTTAGAACAGCACACTGGGTTCTACCACGGCCACTGTTAGAACAGGACACTGGGTTCTACCATGGGAACTGTTAGAACAGCACACTGGGTTCTACCACGGCCACTGTTAGAACAGGACACTGGGTTCTACCATGGGAACTGTTAGAACAGCACACTGGGTTCTACCACGGCCACTGTTAGAACAGGACACTGGGTTCTACCATGGGAACTGTTAGAACAGCACACTGGGTTCTACCACGGCCACTGTTAGAACAGGACACTGGGTTCTACCATGGGAACTGTTAGGACAGAACACTACGTTCTACCATGGGAACTGTTAGGGCAGAACACTACGTTCTACCATGGGATCTGTTAGGGCAGAACACTACGTTCTACCATGGGAACAGTTCGGACAGAACACTGTGTTCTACCATGGGATCTGTTAGGGCAGAACACTGGGTTCTACCATGGGAACAGTTCGGACATAACACTGTGTTCTACCATGGGAACTGTTAGGGCAGAACACTGGGTTCTACCATGGGAACAGTTAGGACAGAACACTGTGTTCTACCATGGGAACAGTTAGGACAGGACAGTGGGTTCTACCATGGCCATCGAGGGATTCTACTGTCAACACAACACTGTGAGACAGCCACCTCTAGAAGGAGTTTAAGGAGTAAAGGAGGAGAGGGAGAGAGAAAAGGGGGAGAACAGGGGGAGAAAAGTAGAAAAGAGGAGGAGGAGGAGTCACGAGTATGTGGAAGAAGAGGAGAGAGGAGGAGAGGGAGGGTAGAGAATGGGTGGGCTTTTGTTGTGGAATTACTAAAGCTCTGGGCTGGAGAATGCTGACTAAGGCTAAGGTGTGAAACGTCTTTTCCAACCGGAAGCACACACACACACACACATTCTCCACCAGGCCCGAGAATCATACATTCAGACACAGTTCAAAGCCACAGAGGCTGAATGGGAGCGATGGAGGAAAGGAGGGAGGGAAGGAAGGAGGGAGGGAGGGATAATATCTCAAACAGAGTGAGACCTTAAGATGGAGAATGAAGCATGATATGCAAAGATGAGTAGGGATGAGATCATAGTGTAATTACATCACATTAAATCACTGTGTGTGTGTGTGTGTGTGTGTGTGTGTGTGTGTGTGTGTGTGTGTGTGTGTGTGTGTGTGTGTGTGTGTGTGTGTGTGTGTGTGTGTGTGTGTGTGTGTATTTGCATGTGTCTCACCTGGAGTCTGGGGGTAATATGTACAGGGACCAGGTATCTCTCTTTCGACACCACTCAGGCTGTTTCCTCTCCAGCCAGCGTGACAGCCTGGCGAAACGACCCACAACCTCCTCCTCTGCTGCTTCGTCCTCTGTGTTGTCCTCGAGGGAGAGCTGTGTCTGGGCCAGGGCCCCTCTAGGGGCCGGAGTGCCTTTCCCGTTACAGTCACTGTGTTCTGGGGCTCTCAGGCCTCCTAGCGAGGGGGGTCTGGAGCTGTGTATACTGGCTGAGCGATACAGGAAGGGCACCTAGAGTTTTACAACCATGGTTAACACAGTAATTTATAGGTACTTGAAGGCATTTTAAAACACTCAAGAAAGTGGTTCTATCCAGTGATAACTGCGTAAAACGGACTATCAATAATATTAGGGCAGTGTTTAGGGGGACAGGTCTATAGATCCCCTGGTCTGTGTGTGTGTGTGTGTGTGTGTGTGTGTGTGTGTGTGTGTGCTTGTGCGTGTTGAACTATTCTTGTGAAGTCCCCACGAGAATAGTAAACAAACAAATTTGACCAACTGGGGACATTTTGTTAGTCTCCACAAGGTCAAATGCTATTTCTATGGGGTTTAGGGTTAAGGTTAGAATTAGTGTTAGGGTCAGAATTACGTTAAGGGTTATGGTTAGGAGTTAGGTTTATGTTTAGGAGCAAGGGTTAGGGTTAGGAGTTAGGTTTATGTTTAGGAGCAAGGGTTAGGGTTAGGAGTTAGGTTTATGTTTAGGAGCAAGGGTTAGGGTTAGGGTAAGGAGTTAGGTTTATGTTTATGAGCAAGGGTTAGGGTTAGGGTAAGGAGTTAGGTTTATGTTTAGGAGCAAGGGTTAGGGTTAGGGCAAGGTTAGCTGTACAAGACTGTGTGTGTTCACCTGTAGCAGTATGTCAGGGGCCAGGTCTATGGACCCCCTAGTCTCCACAGACTCCATCCTCCTGTGTCGGTGTTGGGACTGGGACATGGAGTCGGTACGACACAGGGACACATCATCCCCCTCCGATGTCCCCCCTCCTCCCCCCTCATCATCCTCTGAACTGGACCCACCCTCTCCGGAGAGGAGCGACCGCCGTTCGCCAGACTGACGCTTTGTTCGTTTGAGCGAAGGGGCACGGCCTACGCTGTTCCAGCTTGATCTACGGCTGGTCCAGCCAGAGGTGGAGCTCCACGGGGCGTAAGGGGAGGTGCTATGGGCACTGATCTGGAGAGAAAGAGATGGTGGGTGGAGAGAAAGAGAGAAGGTATGAACAACAAAAAGAAAGCCAGATGAAGTAAACAAATTCCCTTTTTAGGGAACGTTTGTAACCCTTGGGGAACGTTTGTAACTCTTAGTGAATTTTTGTTAAAAAAAATAAAACTAAAGTATATTACATTTTAGGATGTTGTTACTACAGGTTTTTGTCTTAATCCTCAGAGTCTCCTCAATGCCAAGCTGTGTTGTTGTCTTAGGGCTCTCTTTATGTAGTGTTGTGGTTTCTCTCTTGTCATGATGTGTGTTTTCTCCCACTTTTTTTCATCCCAGCCCCCGTCCCCGCAGTAGGCCTTTTGCCTCTTGGTAGGCTATCTTTGTAAATAAGAATTTGTTCTGAATTGACTTGCCTAGTTAAATAAAGGTAAAAAATATATATATATATACAAAAAAATTATAATAAAAATGCTCAAAAGTCATTACTATGGCTTTTACTATTGTAGTTGGCATCAGTCATAGCTGGCATCAGTTATAGCTGGCATCAGTCACAGCTGGCATCAGTCTCAACTGGCATCAGTCTCAACTGGCATTGGTCATAACTGATATCAGTCATAGCTGGCATCAGTCATAGCTGGCATTAGTCACAGCTGGCATCAGTCTCAACTGGCATCAGTCTCAACTGGCATCGGTCATAACTGATATCAGTCATAGCTGGCATCAGTCACAGCTGGCATCAGTCTCAACTGGCATCAGTCATAACTGGCATCAGTCACAACTGGCATCAGTCACAACTGGCATCAGTCACAACTGGCATCAGTAAGTAGCCAGAGAGTTGAGCTGATGACAGGTCATATTAATCATCATAAATGTCTTCTTGAACATCATCCATACAGGTTAGACTGAATATCTACAGTCTTAGTTGTTGTGCACACAGAGCCTAATGTATGGGTTCCTGGGAGGATCCAGTTGATCGATAGTGTACTTGTGGAATACACTAACCGGAGACTTGTTGTAGCAGTCTAGGTCCATGGAGACGTTGCTGCCGCGTTGGGACTCATAGCCCAGAGCAGGGTCAACCACGGCGGGCAGCTTGGGAACCGGCATGGGGGTGGCAGCAGTGTGGGTGATCAGAGGAGGGGTCAGACTGGTCTTCAGGTCAACATGACCGTTTATAGGGACTACTGGAGGGGAGAGGGAGGGGGAGAAAGAGAGGAAAGTGAGAGGAAGGCGGGAGAGGTGGCAGGAGGGAAGGAAAGGAGTAAAGGTGAAACGAGGATGGACAAAAATAGAGAGAGAGAGGTAGAGAAAGAAGGCTCAGTGAAAGGGGGAACATGGAAGGATAGAGAATGGTGGGGAGGACCCAATTATAAGATTATCTCTAATGTGAGAAGGAGGAAATGTTTAAACATGGATGTCTTACTGTTCTCCACTACATCAATATTTCTCTAATCTGACAAGATGTGTGCATGGGGGAATATTATTTTCAACAGCCAGATGAATGCATGACACAGAGAGGACGAATTCATCTTTCATCTATCTCAGTTGGTGTGCGTCTTTAAACTTCTGCCTTCCTCCCTCATTGTCTTCCTCTCGCCCACTCCTCCTCTCTCTCTCTCGGCTTCACCCTCTCCTATCTCTCGCTCCCCAATTGTGTCTCCCTCCCTCCCTCCCTCCACTGTGCTTAAACAGCTCTTCTAACCGCTACATGAGTTAATCTGAAGTAGTTTAAAATTGTCGTAGCGTTGGGGAGTTGTTCTCCTCTGTACTATGTAGATACAGCATCAGGAATAATTTATGTCTTTTAGCTGTAGCAGAATGTCGCTGTGTGATTTGGTTGTGCTCTGTGTGTGTGTGTGTGTGTGTGTGTGTGTGTGTGTGTGTGTGGTGTGTGTGTGCTTACGCATGTGTCTGTATGTGTGTGCGAGAAAAATGCATGCCCATCCAATGTGGGACACATTTATACAGCTATGGAGAAGATTTTCATCATCATGTGATATTTTCATAAAAGACCAATTGCGTCTACATATACTGCTCAAAAAAATAAAGGGAACACTTAAATAACACATCCTAGATCTGAATGAAAGAAATAATCTTATTAAATACTTTTTTCTTTACATAGTTGAATGTGCTGACAACAAAATCACACAAAAATAATCAATGGAAATCCAATTAATCAACCCATGGAGGTCTGGATTTGGAGTCACACTCAAAATGAAAGTGGAAAACCACACTACAGGCAGATCCAACTTTGATGTAATGTCCTTAAAACAAGTCAAAATGAGGCTCAGTAGTGTGTGTGGCCTCCACGTGCCTGTATGACCTCCCTACAACACCTGGGCATGCTCCTGATGAGGTGGCGGATGGTCTCCTGAGGGATCTCCTCCCAGACCTGGACTAAAGCATCCGCCAACTCCTGGACAGTCTGTGGGTGCAACGTGGCATTGGTGGATGGAGCGAGACATGATGTCCCAGATGTGCTCAATTGGATTCAGGTCTGGGGAACGGGCAGGCCAGTCCATAGCATCAATGCCTTCCTCTTGCAGGAACTGCTGACACACTCCAGCCACATGAGGTCTAGCATTGTCTTGCATTAGGAGGAACCCAGGGCCAACCGCACCAGCATATGGTCTCACAAGGGGTCTGAGGATCTCATCTCGGTACCTAATGGCAGTCAGGCTACCTCTGGCGAGCACATGGAGAGCTGTGCAGCCCCCCAAAGAAATGCCACCCCACACCATGACTGACCCACTGCCAAACCGGTCATGCTGGAGGATGTTGCAGGCAGCAGAACGTTCTCCACGGCGTCTCCAGACTCTGTCACGTCTGTCACATGTGCTCAGTGTGAACCTGCTTTCATCTGTGAACAGTGGCGAATTTGCCAATCTTGGTGTTCTCTGGCAAATGCCAAACGTCCTGCACGGTGTTGGGCTGTAAGCACAACCCCCACCTGTGGACGTCGGGCCCTCATACCACCCTCATGGAGTCTGTTTCAGACCGTTTGAGCAGACACATGCACATTTGTGGCCTGCTGGAGGTCATTTTGCAGGGCTCTGGCAGTGCTTCTCCTGCTCCTCCTTGCAAAAAGGCGGAGGTAGCGGTCCTGCTGCTGGGTTGTTGCCCTCCTACGGCCTCCTCCACGTCTCCTGATGTACTGGCCTGTCTCCTGGTAGCGCCTCCATGCTCTGGACACTACGCTGACAGACACAGCAAACCTTCTTGCCACAGCTCGCATTGATGTGCCATCCTGGATGAGCTGCACTACCTGAGCCACTTGTGTGGGTTGTAGACTCCGTCTCATGCAACCACTAGAGTGAAAGCACCGCCAGCATTCAAAAGTGACCAAAACATCAGCCAGGAAGCATAGGAACTGAGAAGTGGTCTGTGGTCCCCACCTGCAGAACCATTCCTTTATTGGGGGTGTCTTGCTAATTGCCTATCATTTCCACCTGTTGTCTATTCCATTTGCACAACAGCATGTGAAATGTATTGTCAATCAGTGTTGCTTTCTAAGTGGACAGTTTGATTTCACAGAAGTGTAATGAGCAGTATACTTACATTTTATTAAGTATACGTTGGTTGTTTTTTGTTGTTGGTAAATTTCAATTTACCTCAGAATAATTTCTAACAGTGTAGCTGTATGGTTGAGTGGATGAAATACTAATGAAATGTACGATCTTACTGCCTCTCCTGTTTCTAATCTAAATAAAGGTGGAATTGCACAAAAATAATATTCTTCCTCGTCACTTATCATCAATCAATAGTTAGGCTACGAACCACTTGCATTTCTAAACCACTGATTGTCTGAGACACACAATGTTTGTGTTTTGTTGCCTTTTACAGCGCATGTAACCCGTTCTTCGTATCATAAAACGTACATTGGGTTTCATTCAAACACCCTCCAAACACCAGATCTCAATAGCTGCACTACTTTCCATGGTTTCATTACACAATCATGGTGCTTTGAGTCTTTCTAGTTTTACAGTATAGAAGTGCAATTAAATGTATATAATTTGTGTGTGTGTGTGTGTGTCTCACCTGGGGAGCCAGACACATCCTTTCCACTGCCGTTCACGTCCTCCATACTCCTCGATGATAAATCAGCCTCCGACACTGACTTGGAGTCTTCTCCCTACACACACACACACACACACACACACACACACACACACACACACATGCGCGCGCACGCACACACACACACACACACGCACACGCACACACACACACACGCACACACACACACGCACATATGCACACACACACACACACACTCAAACACACACACACAAATAGAAGTCAAAATATGGTTATTTTTTTAAAGGGCAAGTCAGGGAGTGGGCAGTAATAGCCTGTATGGAAGCCAGACAGAGAATGATGAAGCTGCCTCGACACACTGATCTTGGGTCAGTTTTGCCTACATCCCCTAATGCTAATTGTCTGTGTATAGGAAGGATGAGCTGATCCTAGATCTGTGTCTAAGTGCAACTTCTCCCCGTAGCCAGGCAGGCTGGTGAGGGTGGGGGCTCCCTGCCCTCAGAGTTCACAGGTTACTAGGACAAGAGGGCAGAGGTTAGAGAAGGAGGGAGAGACATCGATGGAGGGCAGCTCTGTCAAAACACTTTGTTAGCTAACATGCACGGGCAGTAGATAACATGTTGTCTGTGACCACACTGAAACACACAGCGCACACAGGAACACCTATACATGTATGAACACACACACTTATGTGTACGCATCCAAGCACATAGGCTACACACAGACAACGACACATAGTTGAAGTCGGAAGTTTACATACACCTTAGCCAAATACATTTCAACTCAGTTTTTCACAGTTCCTGACATTTAATCCTAGCAAAAATTCCCTGTGTTAGGTCAGTTAGGATCACCACTTTATTTTAAGAATGTAAAATGTCAGAATAACAGTAGAGAGAATGATTTAATTTCAGGTTTTATTTCTTTCATGACATTCCCAGTGGGTCAGAAGTTTACATACACTCAATTCGTATTTGGTAGCATTGCCTTTAAATTGTTGACCTTGGGTCAAACGTTTCGGGTAGCCTTCCACAAGCTTCCCACAATAAGTTGGGTGAACTTTGGCCCATTCCTCCTGACAGACCTGGTGTAACTGAGTCAGGTTTGTAGGCCTCCTTGCTCGCACACACATTTTCAGTTCTGCCCACAAGTTTTCTCTTGGATTGAGGTCAGGGTTTTGTGATTGCCACTCCAATAACTTGACTTTGTTGTCCTTAAAGGCACAGTCAACTTAGTGTATGTAAACTTCTGATCCACTGGAATTGTGATACAGTGAATTATAAGTGAAATAATCCGTCTGTAAACAACTGTTGGAAAAATTACTT
The DNA here is from genome assembly GCF_901001165.1 of Salmo trutta. NCBI lineage: Eukaryota > Metazoa > Chordata > Actinopteri > Salmoniformes > Salmonidae > Salmo > Salmo trutta. The sequence continues at coordinate 49,350,064 of NC_042958.1, forward strand.
GCGTCATGCACAAAGTAGATGTCCTAACTGACTTGCCAAAACTATAGTTTGTTAACAAGAAATTTGTGGAGTGGTTGAAAAATATATATATGTTTTGTACACTGAGTGTACAAAACATTAAGGACACCTACTCTCTTGACATGTCCAGGTGAATTCAGGTGGAAGCTATGATCCCTTATTGATGTCACTTGTTAAATCCACTTCAATCAAGTGAATATAGATGTAGATGAAGGGGGAGAAGACAGATTTTTAAACCTTGAGACATGGATTGTGTACGTGTCATTCAAAGGGTGATTGCGCAAGAGAAAACATTTAAGGTTTTGGTAGTAGGTGCCAGGTACAACGTTTTGTTTCAAGAACTGCAATGCTGCAAGGTATTTCACCCTCAACAGTTTCCCGTGTGCATCAAGATTGGTCCACCATCCAAAGGACATTCAGCCAACTTGAAACAACTGTGGGAAGCATTTGAGTCAACAAGGGGTTGCATCCCTGTGGAATGCTTTCAACACAAAAAGCAAGTTCTGCAGGCTCTAGTTTTGTCTAATCTTGATTATTGTCCAGTCGTGTGGTCCAGTACTGCAAGGAAATACCTAGTTAATCTGCAGCTTGTGGTTGAACAACGAGTTTTAGTGACACATACACTTCCATATACTTCCGACTTCAACTGTAGACTCTCACACAACTTCACAAGGATCACATTGCATCTCCAAATTCACCGTCCAAATTGAAGGTCCAAATTGACTGTTCAAATTGAAGGTTCAAATTGACCGTCCAAATTGACCGTCCAAATTGAATATCTCATATTTCCTGTTACTTAGGGCACTGGCACCATTAGAGAAGTTGCCGTAATATGAGTTATCATATTATAGGGACAGATTGTCGGTTTCAGACTGCTTTCCTGTGACAGACCAGAGAGACATGGAACGGTGCAGAGAGGGAGGGGGGATCACTCTGTGAAGATAAACAGAGCTATTTCTACCCGTCAGGGTTGGGTATGACGGGTCAACCCCATGCCTATCTAAGCCCCGTAAACACATGCATTCTACAGAGCTTCAGTGTGGTCTGATGCACAGACGGGAGAGAACACACACACACACACAACCTTCTAATACAAATCATCCACCCAGTGAGTTTGTCAGAACGACAGAACTGTTTGTTCCCTGTTTTGTTCCCTCCTTGTCCTCTATCTCTCTCTCGCTCTTCCTACATTTACAGTAACATGTTCCTCTCTTGCCACCTTTCTGTTTTCGCTCTCCCTTTTTCTCTCTCCATCTCTACGGCCAGTATCTAGTCTATAGCAGTGATATGGAGTAGTTATTCATATATTCACAGTGGGTGTGGTTTCTATAGCAGTGATATGCAGTAGTTATTCATATATTCACAGTGGGTGTGGTTTCTATAGCAGTGATATGCAGTAGTTATTCATATATTCTCAGTGGGTGGGGTTTCTATAGAAGTGTCTAAATATCGAAATCTCAATTTCTCTCATCAAACAAATGGCTTTCTTCACCTCGTGGTGCATGTGAGTGTGTTCCTTCTCCACGTGTGAGTGTGTGTGTGCGTGCACCTTGCGTGTGTGAACCTATCAGACCTGATTTCCTGAACCGTCTAGGAGAGAGGGGCGGTAATGAACTAGCCAGCCAATCAGTCCTAGGCCTATACCTGCAGCCAATCAGCCCTAGGCCTAAACCCCTAAATCTCTGACTCAGAGAGAGGATAGGACGTACACTAGCAGGGTGAAAACAGTGCTGACCATTCAGACGAAGGATCGAGGATCTATCTGCGATGTCTCCCATTGGTTTTTAAATCAGCGGGTTAATGCTTGTTGTTAAATTAAAATGTGGTTGAGGAGAGTCTTCAGCAGCAAATAGGTGGTGTACAGTAGAAACCAATTGGAGAATTGCAACGTCTCCAAAACCCACACCACCAACAGAGAGGACTAAGCTACAGACAGCTAAAACCACAACAGGAAAACAGTGCAGGTCAGAATATGCAACAAACATAGCAGGTCAGATGCCTGAAGCTGAACTGAACACAGATTATATTATACTTTTCTCTCAGTGAACAACAAACACACCAATTAATAAAACAGATGTGGCAGGACAAGCTCATCAGAGCCTCAGCACAAAGCATTGTGGGCACTAGCGGTTCTGGGGAGGGGGGGGGGTCCAGTGCCCCTGTGACAACAATTTTGGACCCCCTTGTGGCCCCCCTAAATGTGGAGTATGAAATAATTTTTACATAACTCATTTTTGCTATCGTTCTTTTTTTATATCCGTTATTAGACAGTGGCAACGATGATGATTATGAACATGGTATTTTGCCTGCTAATGCCTGCAATGCAGTGAAGATATGACAACAATAACGTCTAATGTAACTGGACCCTTTAACAGTACAACTGGCCACAGCTTGGCATCCCCAGTTGAAATTATCTAGAACCGCCACTGATTGGGGGGGGATTGGCTATTTTGTGATTTGGGCTGGAGTACACTTCTAACAACTCATGGTGGGCACGCAAAGCATTGTGGGTACCCAGACTCCTCACCTCCCCATTGGCAACTGAGTAGGCCCGGGGGGTGAAGGGTCTACTCTGTGGTTTGGGCTGGAGTACACTTCTAACAACTCATGGTGGGCACGCATAGCATTGTGAATACCCGGACTCCTCCCCAGGGAGGGAAAGGGAAGAGGGTTCAGCTCCATTCCTCTAGTGTGACAGAGTGTGACAGAGTGTGACACATAGTGCCTGGGTGTGTGTGTTGCTCTGTATATGTGTGTATGAGATGTGTGTGGTACTCACGGTGGGCCCAACACTAGGCCAGGGGCCCAGCTGATTCTCCCAGACCCCTGAGACCACTGTAGAGAGAGGGACAGCCCAGTAAGGCCTGTATGGAAGGGACCCTAGCTGGGGCCTCCTATGTGGATGCAGCCAGGACCATAGCCGGGGCCTTGGTTGGGACCATGTCCGTGACCCCGGGGCCAGCCTGACTCCCATATCACCTTTCTGGGGAAGAGGAATGAGGTTGAACCCATAAGATGACTGTCAGTGTTTGACCATAAAGTGGCCATTTTGAGATACAGGGTAAGGTTCAACCCTAAGCTGCCTATCCATAAGATAACTAGTCAGCTCACCTAGGGCAGGCAGAGCTGAAACTCATTCCAGATTACTGATCACAAATGGGGCTCAGACCTTATGGTTTAGGGCTGGTTGCTACCTGCAGTGCTTCTGATACTCTGAATTAATCAGCCCAGGCTCCAGTGATGTGATATGTGTTAAAGCTGACTGTTAGAATCAAATGAAGCTCTGCTCTGCTTCTACTCTGTCTACTATTGACCAGTCTGTCACAGTAGCAGCAGTCTGAACAGGCTGATAGTCATTCCGGCTGCTGATCCTCATGTCGCCGTTCACAGCTGGACACATTTTAAATCTGAAACGGAATGTACTGATCTACTAATGAACAAATGAATGAATTCATGAATTAATGCATTAATTAATAATATATTTATTGATTTGACCAAGCTAAGTTGTTGTCCTTTGGTTGATCTGATCATTCATCTGTATTATTTTAACAAGACATTTAACACACTGTAGCTTCACTATCAATCGCTGTTCCAAGGAGGACATTTTATTTGAAAACAACAAGAAGAAGGAACAAGGAGCAGGGACACTATTCTACTGGGAGTCGATCAGGTGCAGGAACACTATTCTACTGGGAGTCAATCAGGAGCAGGAACACTATTCTACTGGGAGTCGATCAGGAGCAGGAACACTATTCTACTGGGAGTCAATCAGGAGCAGGAACACTATTCTACTGGGAGTCGATCAGGAGCAGCGAAAGAGAAGACGGATAGAAAATAGCTTGTTAACAAACGGGCAGGACAATTTAGGCAGACAGTAGAGAGAGGGAGGGAGGGAGCCAAAGCACAGCCTGACCACAAATCTGCCTCTGGAGGGAGGGAGGGAGCCACAGCACAGCCTGACCACAAATCTGCCTCTGGAGGGAGGGAGGGGGGGGAGGGAGGGAGCCACAGCACAGCCTGACCACAAATATGCCTCTGGAGGGAGGGAGGGAGCCACAGCACAGCCTGACCACAAACCTGGCTCTAGAGGGAGGGAGGGAGCCACAGCACAGCCTGACCACAAACCTGGCTCTGGAGGGAGGGAGGGACTGATGCTAATATTTCCTGATAGAAAACAATACATTTCTCACAAGATAATGTCAATTAGGCCACTCTAAAGGTGTGAATGGAGAAATGTGTGCATGTGCTTTGGATGGGGGAGTGTATATGTAGGAATGTAGATGCAGTCACTGACAACGTCTCTAACGATCTCTAGTAGTGTCGCACTGCTGCTTCGATGGCCTCAGATGCAGATGTGACAACCAGGTTTCGATCAGCTGCCTGCCTGCCAAGGCATTAGCGCTGGGTGCTAACGCAAATCGTCATGTTCACCGAACCACCTCCGTTACTCATAAACAGATAGAAATACAGGGACTGCACAGGACAGGGCAGGCACATCCACACAATGGGGGGATAACTACAGGGTTAACTACTATAGACCACACAGAGCAGACTCTCCTTTAAATCCCTCTCCCAGGGTTAACTGTATCCTTGTTATTCTAAAGTTGTCCTGTTGGCTCTAAATGACTGTGCTGATGTCTCTTCATAGTCCATAAACAGACAGGCTTTAGGGACATTTCTACTGTAGTGCTTTAGCATTCGTTTGGCTACTCTGGGCATGTTTCTAGTGCGTTTCTTTGTTTGCACCGCTAATGGAAGGAACCAATGGACCTGAAGAGAGAGACATCTGTGAGATCTGCTTTCCAACATAAAAACAACCAACTACTGATCAACCGTCTGATACCACAGTTAAGACAGTGAACACACACACAACAACTGAACACACACACATTGAACACACACACTGTCAACCTTATTAGTCTCAACAGCCGTGGCATCGTGCAGCGAGGTTGTGGAGGGTAGAGAGACAGGGGGAGCCTGAGAGGGAGAGAGAGCGAGAGAGGGGGAGAGAGAAGGGGAGAGAGAGAGGGGGAGAAAGAGGGGAGAGAGAGAGAGAGAGAGAGAGGGAGAGAGTGTGAAGAGGTGGGAGCACATTGCAGTACATACCCTTGAACCTAGAGGCAGTTGATCTAGGCTCAACTGGACATGCAAGTCCTCTCTCGTGGGCACTTCCTAAAGTGGAAGTGGGTGATGTCTTACCGCAGGAAGAGAAGGAGGGGAAGACAGAGAGAGAGAGAGGGATAGAGAGAAGGAGAACTGGAGAGAGGAAGCGAGGGAGAGAGAAAAGGTGTGAGAGAGGAACATAGAAAGAGAGAGATAAAGAGAGAGAATGAGTAACAGAGTGAGAGAAAGGAAGGATGAATAGAGAGGAGAGGCACCATAGCAGCAAACAAAGCAGAAAGAGAATTAGGTTGACCAGGCAGAATATTTAATGTATATATTCTGTATCATGCTAAAGACGCGCAGAATATAAATCATTTCAGTATACACAGAAGAGATGCTCAATACACAGAAGAGATGCTCAACTGTCAATCATAGCAGAATGCAGCCAAGTTGCAATAACACACAGCAAAACAGCTCAATGTGATAGCATAATGTCTTTGGGCCAATCATACGCATTTCAGCCATGAGTTATAACTTCATAAGTTAAACCGTAAGTCCTTCAGTCAGTTATCAGTCATAGGTGGAGGGTACACAGCATAGCAACACTGTAACAGAGTCTACAGCTGGGAAGCTGGGCATCAGTCAGTACAGTACAGTATACTGTGTAGTGTGTGTGTGTGTGTGTGTGTGTGTGTGTGTGTGTGTGTGTGTGTGTGTGTGTGTGTGTGTGTGTGTGTGTGTGTGTGTGTGTGTGTGTGTACCAGGGCATGGCCCCAGAACCAAACATCTCTCATCCCAACTCACGTCATTCAACCTATCGTTACCTAGCAACCCTGACTCACTGCAAAGTTCGGCAGACTAAAAATAAACTGTGAGAAGGATGTTAGAAAACAATTGTGAAGGAATTGAGCAAACAGCTTTCAAATGAATTGTGAGGACAGGAGGAAAGAACCAGAGGAGGAGGGGAAGAGAGGAGGAGAGGGAGAAGAGGGAAGAGAGGAGGAGAAGAGAGGAGGGGAAGAGAGGGGGGGAAGAGAGGAAGGGAAGAGAGGAAGGGAAGAGAGGAGGGGAAGAGAGGAGAGGGAGTAGAAGAGAGGAGGGGAAGAGAGGAGGGGAAGAGGGGAAGAAGAGAGGAGGGGAAGAGAGGAGGAGAGGAAGAGAGGAGGAGAGGAGGAGAGGAGAGGAGAGGAAGAGAGGGGAGGAGAAGAGAGGAGAATAAGAGAGAAGATTAGAGGAGGGCAACAGAGGAGGGGAACAGAGGAGGAGAAGAGAGGAGGGGAAGAGAGGATGAGAGGAAGAGAGGAGGAGAAGAGAGGAGAAGAAGAGAGAAGAGAGGAGAGGAAGAGAGGAGGAGAGGAAGTTTAGGCTAACTTAGATTAGTAACATTTTCAACATCAGGCCTCAAGATTGGGGAGACGGTGTCTGTCTGTCTGTCTGTCTGTCTGTCTGTCTGTCTGTCTGTCTGTCTGTCTGTCTGTCTGTCTGTCTGTCTGTCTGTCTGTCTGTCTGTCTGTCTGTCTGTCTGTCTGTCTGTCTGTCTGTCTGTCTCTGTGTGTGTGGTAAAGTGGAGTTTATCTTGATGAGCTAATAATACATCTCATTCTAGATGTGTGCCAGGTCTTTAGTAGTCATCTTGACTAGTTTGTCAAAGGCCAGAGACCTCCCACATTATCTATAAATCTATGAGTTCAGCAATCACTGGCTGAAGTCGCTGTACACTCTCTCTAGATCACTCTCTCTATCTGTCCCGCTTTTTTTCTCTGTCTCTCTGTCTCTCTCTCTCTGTCTCTCTCCCTAGTCTCTCCCTCTCAATTCAATTCAATTAAACTCAAAGGGCTCTATTGGCATGGGAAAAATATGTTAACATTGCCAAAGCAAATGAAATAGATAATATACAAAAGTGAATTAAACAATAAAAATGTTAGAGTAAACATTACACAAAAGCTCCAAAAGATTAAAGACAATGATGTAATGATGTGCAAGTAGTTAAATTACAAAAGGGAAAATAAACATAAATGTGGGTTGTATTTACAATGGTGTTTGTTCTTCACCTAGTAGATATGGGAGTTTATTGGGTTTGTTTTCGAATTGTTTGTGGATCTGTCAAATCTGAGGGAAATATGTCTCTCTAATATGGTCATACATTGGGCAGGAGTTTAGGAAGTGCAGCTCAGTTTCCACCTCATTGTGTGCGCAGTGTGCACATATCCTGTCTTCTCTTGAGAGCCAGGTCTGCCAACGGCGGCCTTTCTCAATAGCAAGGCTATGCTCACTGAGTCTGAACATGGTCTAAGATGTCCTTAATTTGGGGTCAGTCACAGTGGTCAGGTATTCTGCCACTGTGATTCTCTGTTTAGGGCCAAATAGCATTCTAGTTCGCATATTTATTTTGTTATTTCTTTCCAATGTATCAAGTAAATATATTTTTGTTTCATCATGATTTGGTTGGGTCTAATTGTGTTGCTGTCCTGGGGCTCTGTGGGGTCTGTTTATGTTTGTGAACAGAGCCTCAAGACCAGCTTGCTTAAGGGACTCTTCTCCAGGGTCATCTCTCTGTAGGTGATGGCTTTGTTATGGAAGGTTTGGGAATCAGGTTCTTTTAGGTGGTTGTAGAATTTAACGGTTCCTTTCTGGATTTTGATAATTTGCGGGTATCGGCCCAATTCTGCTCTGCATGCATTATTTGGTATTTTATGTGGTACACAAAGGACATTTTTGCTGAATTCTGCATGCAGAGTCTCAATTTGGTGTTTGTCCCATTTTGTGAATTCTTGGTTGGTGAGCGGAACCCAGACCCCACAACCATAAAGGGCAATGGGTTCTATTACTGATTCAAGTATTTTTAGCCAGATCCTAAATGGTATGTCAAATTTTATGTTCCTTTTGATGGCATAGAAGGCCCTTATCGCCTTCTCTCTCAGATCGTTCAGGGCTTTGTGGAAGTTACCTGTGGTGCTGAAGTTTAGGCCGAGGTATGTATAGTTTTTTACGTGCCCTAGGGAAACGGTGTCTAGATGGGATTTGTATTCATGGTCCTGGCAACTGGACCTTTTCTGGAAAACCATTATTTTTGTCATACTGAGATTTACTGTCAGTGCCCAGGTCTGACAGAATCTGTGCAGAAGATCTAGGTGCTGCTTTGGGCCCTCCTTGGTTGGGGACAGAAGCACCAGATCATCAGAAAACAGTAGACATTTGACTTCAGATTCTAGCAGGGTGAGGCCGGGTGTTGCAGACTGTTCTAGTGCTCTCTCCTATTAATTTATATATATGTTGAAGAGGGTGGGGCTTAAGCAGCATCTCTGTCTCACCCCATGGACCTGTGGAAAGAAACATGTGTTTTTTTTGCCAATTTTAACCGCACACTTTTTGTTTGTGTACATAGATTTTATGATGTTGTATGTTTTTCCCCCAACACCACTTTCCATCAATTTGTATAGCAGACCCTCATGCCAAATTGAGTCGAAGGCGTTTTTGAAATCAACAAATCATGAGAAGATTTTGCCTTTGTTTTAGTTTGTTTGTTTGTCAATTAGGCTGTGCAGGGTGAATACGTGGTCTGTTGTACGGTAATTTGATAAAAGGAAATTTGACATTTGCTCAGTACATTGTTTTCACTGAGGAAATGAACTAGTCTGCTATTAATGATAATGCAGAGGATTTTCCCAAGGTTGCTGTTGACGCATATCCCACGATAGTTAGTGGGGTCAAATTTGTCTCCACTTTTGTGGGTTGGGGTGATCAGTCCTTGGTTCCAAATATTGGTGTTTATTGTTTTGATTATTTATTAAAACACTCACTCCCTGTACTTGCTTCCCAACTCTCAGCACACTCGTTAAAATTATCCAGTGGGTGCTGGTAGTCTTTAATAGTTTATTCTAAGATTTGTATTTGATCATGTATATGCTTTTCTGTTTGTTCTCAGATATTTGGCCAACAAGATTGGAGAAGTGGTTTACCCTTTACATCTTCATTTTGGATAGATAACTGTTCGGGTTGTTGTTTGTTTAGTGTTTTCCAATTTTCCCAGAAGTGTTTAGAGTCTATGGATTCTTTAATTACATTGAGCTGATTTCTGACGTGCTGTTCCGTTGTTTTCCGGAGTGTATTTCTGTATTGCGTTAGTGATTTACCATAGTGAAGGTGTAGGCTCAGGTTTTCTGGGTCTCTATGTTTTGGTCAGATAGGTTTCTCAATTTCTTTCTTAGGTTTTTGCATTTTTCATCAAACCATTTGTCACTGTTGTTCATTTTCTTCAGTTTTCTGTTAGAAAGTTTTAGATTTGATAAGGAAGCTGAGTGTAACGGCCGTCGTCAAAGGTAGTGGACCAAGGCGCAGCGGGTCTCGTGAACATCTTAAACTTTATTCAAGAGAACACAAAACAAGAAAAAACGCACGACAGCTAAACAGTCTTGCAGGCTACACACAGCAGTGCAAAAACAACTTCCCACAAACACAGTGGCAAAAAGGGCTACCTAAGTATGACTCCCAATCAGTGACAACGATGTACAGCTGTCCCTGATTGAGAGCCATACCAGGCCAAAACAAAGAAATACAACACCTAGAAGGGAACGTAGAAATATAAAAATAAGGACCATACAACTAACCCCAAAATCCCAACAACACAAACCAAACACACCCCTGCCACGCCCTGACCAAACTACAATAAAAAATAACCCCTTATACTGGTCAGGACGTGACACTGAGAGGTCAAATATACTGTTTAGGTTTTCTACTGCCAAGTTAACACCTTCACTATTATAGTGGAATGTTTTGTCCAGGAAGTTGTCTAAAAGGGATTGAATTTGTTGTTGCCTAATTGTTTCATGGTAGGTTTCCACACTACTTTCCTTCTATCTATAGCATTTCTTAATATTATTCAGTTCCTTTGGCTTTGATGCCTCATGATTGAGTATTGCTCTGTTGAAGTAGACTGTGATTTTGCTGTGATCTGATAGGGGTGTCAGTGGGCAGACTGTGAACGCTCTGAGAGACTCTGGGTTGAGGTCAGTGACAAAGAAGTCTACAGTACTACTGCCATGAGATGTGCTATGGGTGTACCTACCATAGGAGTTCCCTCGAAGCCTACCATTGACTATGTACATATCCAGCATGCGACAGAGCTGCAGGAGTTAAGACCCGTTTCTGTTGGTTATGTTGTCGTAGTTGTGCCTAGGGGGGCATATGGGGGAGGCTCTCCGCACTGCTAAAGCTAACTCTCTCTCCTCTGCTCTCATCCTTCTAGACCTATCTGCAGCCTCCTCTCCACCCTCTCCGAGTTGGGCATCTCCGGCGCGGCTCACTCTTGGATTGCGTCCTATCTGACAGGTCGCTCCTACCAGGTGGCGTGGCAAGAATCCGTCTCCGTGTCCCCCAGGGCTCAGTTCTAGGCCCTCTCCTATTCTCGCTATACACCAAGTCACTTGGCTCTGTCATATCCTCACATGGTCTCTCCTATCATTGCTACGCAGACGACACACAATTCATCTTCTCCTTTCCCCCTTCTGATAACCAGGTGGCGAATCACATCTCTGCATGTCTGGCAGACATATCAATGTGGATGACGGATCACCACCTCAAGCTGAACCTCGGCAAGATGGAGCTGCTCTTCCTCCCGGGGAAGGACTGCCCATTCCATGATCGCGCCATCACGGTTGACAACTCCATTGTGTCCTCCTCCCAGAGTGCTAAGAGCCTTGGCATGACCATGGACAACAACCTGTCATTCTCCGCTAACTTCAAGGCGGTGACCCGATCCTGTAGGTTCATGCTCTACAACATTCGCACAGTACGACCCTGCCTCACACAGGAAGCGGCGCAGGTCCTAATCCAGGCACTTGTTATCTCCCATCTGGATTACTGTAACTCGCTGTTGGCGGGGCTCCCTGCCTGTGCCATTAAACCCCTACAACTCATCTAGAACGCCGCAGCCCGTCTGGTGTTCAACCTTCCCAAGTTCTCTCATGTCACCCCGCTCCTCCGCACACTCCACTGGCTTCCAGTTGAAGCTCGCATCTGCTACAAAACCATGGTGCTTGCCTACGGAGCTGTGAGGGGAACGGCACCTCCGTACCTTCAGGCTCTGATCAGTCCCTACACCCAAAGAAGGGCACTGCGTTCATCCACCTCTGGCCTGCTCGCCTCCCTACCTCTGCGGAAGCAGAGTTCCCGCTCAGCCCAGTCAAAACTGGTCGCTGCTCTGGCACCCCAATGGTGGAACAAGCTCCCTCACGATTCCAGGACAGCGGAGTCAATCACCACCTTCCAGAGACACCTGAAACCCCACCTCTTTAAGGAATACCTGGGATAGGATTAAGTAATCCTTCTAACCCTCCCCCCCTACCCTCCCCCCCAAAAAATATATAGATGTACTATTGTAAAGTGGTTGTTCCACTGGATATCGTAAGGTGAATGCACCAATTTGTAAGTCACTCTGGATAAGAGCGTCTGCTAAATGACGTAAATGTAAATGTAAATGTAAATGGAGGGAATGCTGTTACCTCCAGGTAGGTGTTTGTCCTCCTGTGTGCTGAGGGTCTCAGGTTCCTGTCCAGGTCTGGCATTTAGGTCGTCACAGACTAGTACATGTCACTGGCCCTGGAAATAATTGATTTCACCCTCCAGGATGGAGATGCTGTCTTCATTAAAGTATGAGGATTCTAGTGGGGGGGGGGATCAAGGTAGCACACAGAAGGATATTTTTCTATATTGAGATAATTTCCTTTTGAATTTCTAGCCAAATGTAAAATGTTCCTGTTTTTAATAATATTAGTAGAGTGACTTACAGTTGAAGTCGGAAGTATACATACACCTTAGCCAAATGCATGTAAATTCAGTTTTCACAATTCCTGACATTTAATCCTAGTAAACATTCCCTGTCTTAGGTCAGTTAGGATCACCACTTTATTTTAAGAATGTGAAATGTCAGAGAGAATGATTTCTTTCATCTTTTTTTTCTTTCATCATATTCCCAGTGTGTCAGAAGTTTACATACACTCAATTAGTATTTGGTAGCATTGCCTTTAAATTGTTTAACTTGGGTCAAATGTTTCGGGTAGCCTTCCACGAGCTTCCCACAATAAGTTGGGTGAATTTTGGCCCATTCCTCCTGACAGAGCTGGTGTAACTGAGTCAGGTTTGTAGGCCTCCTTGCTCATGCTTTTTCAGTTCTGCCCACAAATTATCTATAGGTTGAGGTCAGGGCTTTGTGATGGCCACTCTCAATACCTTGACTTTGTTGTCCTTAAGCTATTTTGCCACAACTTCGGAAGTATGCTTGGGGTCATTGTCCATTTGGAAGACCCATTTGCGACCAAGCTTGAACTTCCTGACTGATGTCTTGAGACGTTGCTTCAATATATCCACATAATTTTCCATCCTCATGAAGCCATCTATTTTGTGAAGTGCACCAGTCCCTCCTGCAGCAAAGCACCCCCACAACACGATGCTGCCACAACCGTTCTTCACGGTTGGGATGGTGTTCTTCGGCTTGAAAGCCTCCCCCTTTTTCCTCCAAACATAACGATGGTCATTATGGCCAAACAGTTCTATTGTTGTTTTATCAGACCAGAGGACATTTCTCCAAAAAGTACAATCTTTGTCCCCATGTGCAGTTGCAAACCGTAGTCAGGCTTTTTTTATGGTGGTTTTGGAGCAGTGGCTTCTTCCTTGCTCAGTGGCCTTTTAGGTTATGTCGATATAGGACTTGTTTTACTGTGGATATAGATACTTTTGTACCTGTTTCCTCCTGTATCTTCACAAGGTCACAAGTACGTTTATCTCCAGGAGACAGAATGCATCTCCTTCGTTTGGAAATTGCTCCCAAAGTTGAAGCAGACTTTTTTTCTGAGGTCTTGGCTGATTTCTTTTGATTTTCCCATGATGTCAAGCAAAGAGGCACTGAGTTTGAAGGTAGGCCTTGAAATACATCCATAGGTGTACCTCTAATTGACTCAAATTATGTCAATTAGCCTATCAGAAGCTTCTAAAGCTATGACATCATTTTCTGGAATTTTCCAAGCTGTTTAAAGGCAGTCAACTTAGTGTATGTAAACTTCTGACCCACTGGAATTGTGATACAGTGAATTATAAGTGAAATAATCTGTCTGTAAACAATTGTTGGAAAAATTACTTGTGTCATGCACAACGTAGATGTCCTAACCGACTTGCCAAAACTATAGTTTGTTAAGAAGAAATTTGTGGAGTGGTTGAAAAACTACTTTTAATGACTCCAACCTAAGTTTATGTAAACTTCCGACTTCAACTGTAGGTCTGATCTATATCAAATTAGCATACCCCTGAGTCCCTTCCCTGTTTCACACCTGGTAGTTTGGTGGATGGGACTAGCAGCTCTCTGTAACCTAGAGGGCAACCAGTGGGTCCATCTCCTCTATACCATGTTTCTTGTAGGATGAATATGTCTGTATTTCCGATTTCTTTGCTGAAGTCCAGGTTCCTGCTCTTTAGGCCAAAGGCAGATGACCTCAGGCCTTGGATATTTCAAGATGAGATAGTGAAGGCTTAGTGTTCCATAAAGCGACCAGTGTTGTTGGTCGTGTGGTTTGGCCTCAGGCCAGTAAGTGTGAGCAGAGCCTGCTGAGCATCTGGTACATGCCATTGGCTTGGGTTAGTGTAAGAGGGGGGGTTGGGCCTGTTTGCCTGCTCACGGCCTGGGCGTATGTGTGACTTTCATGTTGAGGCCCTCTTTGTGGGAGTTTGGGGCATGGGGTGGGCAGCAGGGGCATAGGTTTGATCTGAGGGGGCCTAAATGGGATGTGGGCATGGTTGACTTGGGGGGGTGTTGATTGGTTGGGGTGGGGGTGTGGATGTGGATGGTGGTGTTGCGGTCTGGATGTAGGTCCTCTCGGCGTGGGTCCTCTATGTGTAGGTCCGGGGGGTCTGGGAAAGTGTCTATTGATCTGTTGCTCCTGTGTGAGGTGTTGGGGCTGCGGTTGAGGGCGATGTCCTTTAGGGTACGGGCGAAGGTGGGCACTGCTGCCTTGTATAGGTGAACCTGGTCGTAAAGGCTGTTTAAGTCCAATGTGGAGTTGTGGGCAATGTAAACATTTGGTTTTGAGGCCCAGTCACTGGAAATACCTGTGTTTACCCACTGTATAGCAGGCTGGAAGTAGCAGGCTGGAAGTCTTTTCGTAGTAGAATGTGTGGAGATAACCACTTGTGAATTGGGGAAAGTAGAAGAAGCTTTTTCAATCACTCCGTTGAGTGCTGTGGCCACCCTTACCTGCTGTGTTCTCAGGTCATTTGTGCCTGTGTGTATTATTATGTGGCTGGGTGACCCTAGTTGGTCCTCAGTCAGAAGGTCTAGGGAGTGCTGGGTGTTTGGACACAAGAGTTTAGACACTGTGTGTTTGGGAAAAAAAATATTTTCTTGTATATATTTCCTGTTTGAGTCCATAAGGAGTGTAATATGTGGCTTGTGTATGTCCTCAGTGGGTGTGTGTGTGTGTGTGGGGGGGGGGGGGATTGTGAGGAGGGCTATCAGGGTGGCTGACAGGGGGGGTGCTCAGATGGGGTGGGATCTCCTGGGCTTGGGGTTTTTCATTTGTCTGTCTTGCTGTGATGTCGAGGCTATGGTCAGTGTCTGAGGTGGACTGTTCTGCTGTGATGTTGAGGCTATGGTCAGGATCTGAGGTGGACTGTTCTGCTGTGGTGTTGAGGCTATGGTCAGGATCTGGGGGTGGGCTGTTCTGCTGTGATGTTGAGGCTATGGTCAGGGTCTGTTGTGGACTGTTCTGCTGTGACGTTGAGGCTATGGTCAGGGTCTGGTGTGGACTGTTCTGCTGTGATGTTGAGGCTATGGTCAGGGTCTGGTGTGGGCTGTTCTGCTGTGATGTTGAGGCTATGATCAGGGTCTGGTGTGGACTGTTCTGCTGTGATGTCGAGGCTATGGTCAGGGTCTGGGGGTGAGCTGTTCTGCTGTCTTCTCTGCGGGGGTGGCCAGCTATCTAATGGGTGGTTTTCTGTCCCACGCCATCCCAGTCTCCAGCTCCTCCAGCAGTCTGATCCTCTCCTCCATCCCAGTCTCCAGCTCCTCCAGCAGTCTGATCCTCTCCTCTACTGCTCTGTTCATCTCCTTCTCCTGCTCTTTCTCCTGTTGATGTTGTCTCACCATAGTCCATAGTGCAGATACGTCTCTCCACCGCCAGCTCTCCGGGTCTGGTTGAGGGGCTGTTTTGAGGTGGACAATTTTTTGTGCTTGGAGATAAGAATCTATGGTAGTAGGAATCCTTCCAGATAATTTTGTCCAAAAACAGGTTATAGGTTTGGAGCAGAAAAATCCAAGTTTATCTAACTCTAAACCTACCTTTATGTAAAAACATGCTGAAAAACATGAGAGCTCATCTGCTCATGACCTCTCTCTCTCTCTTTTGCTCGCTTTCTCTCTCTAGTCCTTGTTTTGCTCTCTCCCCGCCCTCCTCTCTCCAATCACTCTCTCTCTCTATGTCTGCCAGGTGAGGACTACCTATGACAGCTTGTCTGATGAGTCAGGGGTAAGGTGAATCCATTCCATTCAGTCTGACCAGAGAGGTACAGTATGTTCGGTGTGCTGGAGTTTACTGTTCAATATACTTGAAAGGTTAATTCGCTACAAGGGTACTTAAAAACAAGACTTGCTAGAGACGTAACATAAAAAGTAACAGTAACTTTTACAGCTGCCATGTGTCGCCCATAAATGGTTCAGCTAAGAGCTGTGTTTATTCCATAGCCACAGTCGCTTCCCTCTGGCTTTAAATAATACCTGATTAATTCCTAACTGACCTGACTGATGCCAGGTGGTATTGAGGGCTCATAAAGGAGATGTTGGACATGACTGTGTTATTCTAAACACCATGACATTCAAATAACTGACCTAGAAAGGAGACTGTTGTAACAACTAATAACTAGAAAGGAGACCAATCAATCCATCTTTTAAATATGAGTATGTCTGCTCCTCTATCCTGTCTATACTTTTCTCCTCCCCTCTCCTCTTCTCTCAGCTGTTCTAACTTATTTCAAAGACCACAAGAGATCAAAGCACAGGTGCTGTCACAAGTCAGAGAGAGAGAAAGAGAGAGACAGACAGAACGAGAGAGGGATAGAGACAGATGAACGAGCAAGAGATGGAATGTTCAATTGGAATGTTCAATTAAAACAAAGCAGAAGTCAAACAAGAGATATGTCATTTTTTGACTTTGTCTGCCGAGACAACCATTACAGTCTATGTCTAGCTGCTCTGAAACGCCACACTCTTACAGTAGGGATGAGAATTATGCTATCTGACTGTCAACAAAGACATACATTCATCCTTTCTCTGTCTCCCTATCTATCTCTTTGTGTTTCTCCATTTCTCTGTCTCTCTCTCTCTCTCTGTGTCATCCTATGTTTCCCTCTCTTTCCCTCCCTCAGTATACCTCTCTCTCTCTCTCTCTCTGTGTCAGAGAAGAATCGCGGCTATGCAGAGAGCGAGAGATTTGTCTTTTGTTTTATGGGCGAAGAGCAGAAGGGAGGGAGGGATAACAAAAAGGAGGAATGTAAAAAGGAAGATGAGAGAGCAGAAGAATGTCATTGTGATGTAAGCATACTTTCCTGATGACGGATGACATCACCGTAAGGAAAATCATTAAATATGACAACCTTTCATATGGGAAAAGAGAGAGGGATGGAGAGAGGGATGGAGAGAGGGTAAAGACTGATGAAGAGCACGTGTCAGAAAGAGGAGGAGGAGGAGGAGGAGGAGGAGGAGGAGAGAAGGTGAGGAAGAGTAATAATAGGTGACACAATTAGTGAAAAACATAGATTTCGGGGTGAGAGTCAAGGTGGATGAATAGAAGATATAATGTCCAAGCCCTCAGCCCAGGTGTTAGTTCCCATCTCGTTATGTGCCCGTGTGTGTGTGTTATTTGGTTTACTTAGTTCACCTCAGTCTGGAAGCCCTCGACCAAGATGGCCACCAGAAGGTTGAAGAGGACGTAGTTCCCAAAGGTCATGAGGGCGATGAAGTAGAGAGCGGCCACAGGAGTGGTGGAGGCCATACCATTATAGAGAACCTTGTTCCAGTCCTCCTGAGTTAGGATCTGGAGAGAGGGGAGGAGGAGAGAGAAAGAAAGAGAGAGTGAGGTTGGAGAGAAGAAGAAGGAAGGAAGGAAGGAAGTAAGGAAGGGAGGGAGGGATTTAAGTGGAATTGTGCAAATAGAGAGCAGCTGTTTATTGTTCACATGCAGTTGGTGTGTAGTTGGACCTATAAAACAGATGGCTCGGCAAATGGACTCATTTTGACTTTGACTCAGACTTTGATTTTGGAGTGAAAGCGGGAGAGATGGAGGGAGGGAGAGAGGGAATGAGGGAGAGAAGGAGAGAGAGAGGGAGGGAGGTAGACAGATCTCACCTGAAACACGGTGACGATGGCCCAGAGCAGAGTGTCAAAGTTCTTCCTGTCTGGTAGAGTGTCTCCATCTCTCTCTGATCCAAACTTACAGCCAAACAGATGCATGCCCAATATACTGATGAAGAGAGAGACAGAGACAGAGACAGAGACAAAGAGAGAAAAGGGCAACCAGTTAAGAACAAACACCATTCATCCACATTCAACCCAAATGTATGTTTATTTATTTCCCCTTTTTTACTTTAACTATTTGCACATCGTTACAACAGAGTATATAGACATAATATTGACACTTGAAATTCATTTTGTCTTTTATAACTTCTTTGAGTGTAATGTTTACTGTTCATTTGTTTTGTTTATTCACTTTTGTTTATTATCTACTTCACTTGCTTTGGCAATGTTAACATATGTTTCCCATGCCAATAAAGCCCCTTACTTCCTTACTCCCTCCCTCCCTCCCTGCCTCCCTGTTTCTCTCATCTCTACATGATGGTCAATAAGTGCATTATGAAAGAGACAGAGAGGTTGAGAGAGGGCAGCAAAGGGAGTCATGAGAAAAGAAGATGGAGAGATTCAATCTCCCATTGTTTCAGTCTGCAGTTGTTCTATTGTTGTGTGATTATGAATAGCAAAGAACTGACCCTGTGGGATATGTGTGTGTGTGTGTGTGTGTGTGTGTGTGTGTGTGTGTGTGTGTGTGTGTGTGTGTGTGTGTGTGTGTGTGTGTGTGTGTGTGTGTGTGTGTGTGTGTGTGTGTGCATTCTCTCTATTAATCTGACTAGACAGCAATGCGGCTAGTGTGTGTGTGTGTGTGTGTGTGTGTGTGTGTGTGTCTGTGTGTATGTGTACGTAGAGGGATGAATGACTGGGCCTCTAGTCTGTGAACTTGGCTCTTCTTCATGTACACAGTCAGTGGGAGTTTCTCTAAGCACACTGTTCTAGGCAAAGCAGTGTGTGTATGTGTGTGTGTACATATATATATATATATATATATATATATATATATATATATATATATATGTGTGTGTGTGTGTGTGTGTGTGTGTGTGTGTGTGTGTGTGTGTGTGTGTGTGTGTGTGTGTGTGTGTGCGGGCTGTACAGTACTAATCTATAGATCTAATTTCCCTAAGCG
>NC_042958.1:49373698-49391198 GCF_901001165.1 Salmo trutta
CTTTTACTTCCTGACTGATGTCTTGAGATGTTGCTTCAATATATCCACAATTCTCCTCCCTCATGATGCCATCTTTTTTGTGAAGTGCACCAGACCCTCCTGCAGCAAAGCACCCTCACAACATGATGCTGCCACCCACGTGCTTCACTGTTGGGATGGAGTTCTTCAGCTTGCAAGCCTCCCCCTTTTTCCTCAAAACATAACTTTGGTCATTATGGCCAAACAGTTCTATTTTTGTTTCATCAGACCAGAGGACATTTCTCCAAAAAGTACGATCTTTGTCCCTATGTGCAGTTGCAAACCGTAGTCTGATTTTTTTATGGCGGTTTTGTAGCAGTGGCTTCTTCCTTGCTGAGTGGCCTTTTAGGTTATGTTGATATAGGACTCGTTTTACTGTGGATATAGATAACTTTGTACCTGTTTCCTCCAGCATCTTCACGAGGTCCTTTGCTGTTATTCTGGGATTGATTTGCACTTTTTGCACCAAAGTACATTTATTTCTAGGAGACAGAACTCGTCTCCTTCCTGAGCGGTATGATGGCTGCGTGGTCCCATGGTGTTTATACTTGCGTACTATTGTTTGTACAGGTGAACGTGGTGCCTTCAGGCGTTTGGAAATTGCTCCCAAGGATGAACCAGACTTGTGGAGGTCTACAATTTTTTTTCTGAGGTCTTGGCTGATTTCTTTTGATTTTCCCATGATGTCACGCAAAGAGGCACTGTGTTAGAAGGTAGGACTTGAAATACATCAACAGGTACACCTCCAATTGACTCAAATTATATCAGTTAGCCTATCAGAAGCTTCTAAAGCCATCATTTTCTGGAATTTTAAAAGCTGTTTAAAGGCACAGTCAACCTAGTGTATGTAAACTTCTGACCCACTGGAATTGTGATACAGTGATATTGTAAACAATTGTTGGAAAAATTACTTGTGTCATGCACAAAGTAGATGTCCTAACCGACTTGCCAAAACTATAGTTTGTTAAAAAGATATTTGTGGAGTGGTTGAAAAACGAGATTTAATGACTCCAACCTAACTGTATGTAAACTTCCGACTTCAACTGTAAAGGTAAAACTATTAATAATTTCAAATTCCTTATATTAAGAAAACCAGATGACACTCAGTCATAATTTACAAACAAAGCATTTGTGGTTTGTGAGTCCACCAGATCAGATGACAAGCAATTTTCTCTTGATAAGTGTGTAAATTTGAAAATGTTCCTGTCCTGCTAAGCATTTAAAATGTAACAAGTACTTTTGGGTGTCAGGGAAAATGTATCGCCTAAAAAGTCCATCATCTTCTTTAGGAATGTAGTGAAGGAAAAGTTTTCCAAAATATACATACTAAAGTAACATACAGATACCCCAAAAAACTACTTTGTATTTTTATTTTAATGTAGGATAATATAACACATTAGATCTGGTAAAAGATAATACAAACAAAAAAACATGTGTTTTCATATTTTATTTTTTCATTATCTTTGAAATGCAAGAGAAAGCCCATACATTCAGATAGGAATGTAGATGTTGTCCACAAGATGACAGCAGTGTGTGTGCAAAGTTTCAGACTGATCCAGTGAAGAATTTTCCCAAATGTGCCGAATTGGTCAATTTGTACATTTTCAAGTCCATAACTATAGATAACATACAAAAATGATATGGTAATACAATATTACATTTTACACACTCTTAGGAATATCATACATGATGGATCATTAGCTTATACACTAACTTTCACACATCTAGATGGCCGGGCGGGGTGGGTGTGGAGCCAGAGACAGCAGTGGGGTCAAACTGTAGAACGCAGTTCCTACATTTTAATATATATTTATTTTTCAAACAAAACTACACTACATTGTGTCTCTGGAACGCTCAGGATGACAAATCAAGAGCAAGATTACTGAATGTAAGTACATGATTTACCTTCAGAGGTGAATGTATCAAACAAGTTGCAGTGATAAAAGTGTTTTGTTATTGTGCACTATCCTTAAACGATAGCATGGTATTTATTTTCTGTAATAGTTAGTGTAAATTGGACACTGCAGTTAGGTTACTAATAATTTTAGCTTTCTGCCCATATTAGACATGTCTATGTCCCGGAAAGTTGGCTGTTGTATACAACATTTTCTAGTCACATTATCGCATATTGAGCAACAAGTGTCCCGGTATCGGGACACCAATCCCGTAGAGGTTAATCACATTTACACAAAGTGTTTCCTTTCAAATATTTTCAAGAAAATGCATATCCTTGCTTCAGGTCTTGAGCTACAGGCAGTTAGATTTAGAAATGTCATTTTAGGCAAAAATAGAAAAATAGGGTTTAACAAGTTGAATCAGGTGTGCTAGCTCTGGGATGGCTGGGGGTCCCTGAGGAGAGAGTTGAGAACTATTGACTTAGTCAACAGTTTTCAATTGACTCAAGGCCATACATGAGTCTTCCACAAGACACCATCACTGGCTATAGTCATATAAAACATGTAATAGCATAACACTGACACTCTCACTCACGGCTGCACAAAAAGAGCTGTAAATAAACCCCACCCCAAAATATTCGAATGACCTGCCGCCCCTACATTTTACCTATCACTAAAAGAGGAAAGGTCGATTGACTCTCAACTGGTGTTACATTCTGTGAGCTGAGATAATATTTATCCTAGTTGACTAGAGGAATGTAGACCTGGCAAACAAGATGGCAGCCACACCACCACCCCCCCTACCTTCCTGGAGCCTGAAACCTCAATTTCCTTATTAACAATGGAGAGATGTAAACTGTAAAATAACAGGGTGAGAGAAAGAAAGATGAAAAGCGAGAGAGAAAGAGAGTGAAAGAAGGTCGTGGGAAAAAATCCCACCATAAGCAAACCGCTGCTGAGAGGAAAGAGGGGACAGGGTGGAGAGAATAATGACAGTAAAAAAGAGTCAAATAGAGGAAGGAAGAGAGATGGATGGATGCCAAGGGATTGGTGGGAGTGGTTGAAAGGCTAATCCCTTCACTCACTGGTTTCCTTTAAAGAACGAGGGAGCGACTCCCTCATGTAAAGAAGAAAACTACCCTCTGATTAAATAGAGCAGCCTGTCATATAGTTGGCACCAGGACAAGTATTCACACACACACACACACACACACACACACACACACACACACACACACACACACACACACACACCATAAAAGGTAACGCTCTTACAGTAACTGTGGAGAGAGGGCAGATACAAAGATACATCTTCCATCCATCCAATCCCTCCTCCCCTCCCCCCCTCCCCTCCTCCCCTCTCCCCCCCTCGTCCATCCTCCTGTCCTAACCTTTACTGTGTAAGGAGTTTCAGGAACATCAAGCTGGGTGTTTCAGGTTGTGATAAGAAGCAGGGATCAGAGGTCTGGAGCATGTCAGCTGGCAGCTGTTGTATCTTCAACAGCGAGTGCAAAGGCAACAGGCGTAAGGCAATAGGCGTACACGTAAACCACGTGTGTGTGTGTGTGTGTGTGTGTGTGTGTGTGTGTGTGTGTGTAACTTGACTATTTCCACCCTTTTTTTTTGGTTACAGATTTTGTGTCTGATCTACACACAATACCCCATAATGTTCAAATGGAATTATGGTTTTAGAAATGTTTAGAAAAAAGTATTCAAACTTTACGAGAAAAATCGCATAAAAATTGATTTTAAACAGCGTTTGACATGCTTCGAAGTACGGTAATGGAATATTTTGAATTTTTTTGTCACGAAACGCGTCGGGCGCGTCACCCTTCTTTACCCTTCGGATAGTGTCTTGAACGCACAAACAAAACGCCGCTATTTGGATATAACTATGGATTATTTTGAACCAAACCAACATTTGTTATTGAAGTAGAAGTCCTGGGAGTGCATTCTGACGAAGAACAGCAAAGGTAATCCAATTTTTCTTATAGTAAATCTTAGTTTGGTGTGTGACACACTTGGTGGGTGTCAAAATAGCTAGCCTGTGATGCCGGGCTATCTACTCAGAATATTGCAAAATGTGCTTTCACCGAAAAGCTATTTTAAAATCAGACATAGCGATTGCATAAAGGAGTTCTGTATCTATAATTCTTAAAATAATTGTTATGTTTTTTGTGAACGTTTATCGTGAGTAATTTAGTAAATTCACCGGAAGTGTTCGGTGGGAATGCAAGTCACATGCTAGTCACATGCTAATGTAAAAAGCTGGTTTTTGATATAAATATGAACTTGATTGAACAAAACATTCATGTATTGTGTAACATAATGTCCTAGGAGTGTCATCTGATGAAGATCAAAGGTTAGTGCTGCATTTAGCTGTGGTTTTGGTTTTTGTGACATTATATGCTAGCTTGAAAAATGGGTGTCTGATTATTTCTGGCTGGGTACTCTGCTGACATAATCTAATGTTTTGCTTTCGTTGTAAAGCCTTTTTGAAATCGGACAGTGTGGTTAGATTAACGAGAGTCTTGTCTTTAAAATGGTGTAAAATAGTCATATGTTTGAGAAATTGAAGTAATAGCATTTCTAAGGTATTTGAAAATCGCGCCACGGGATTCCACTGGCTGTTGAGTAGGTGGGACTCAAGCGTCCCACCTAGCCCATAGAGGTTAAAGAAAACCCGATGCAGATCCGGGTATTCTTCTGGTAACTCTACTTGAGGGGTGTGGTCCGGACTTTCCACCTTAGTGGTGTTGACAGACACCACGAGACACCTCCCCTGACACTCCTGCGACCAACCCAGCAGTCTCCCCTCGGACAGGGAAATAACAAGGTTATGCCAACTCAACCATGGGAGACCTAACACAACGGGGTGCTCGGTGGTGTCTGTAATCAAAAATGTGATCTGTTCTAAATGAGTGTCATGGGTCAGCAGAGAAACGGGAACAGTGATGTGATTTACGAGCCCTGGCCCTATTGGACGAATATCCAGGGCTCGAACCAGAATGGGTGACTGTAGGGGAACCAAAGGAATGCGTAACGCAGTGGCCAGTGCGCTATCTAAAAGATTCCGGCAGCTCCGGAATCAATCAGCGCTAACCGGAGTGAGGGGCTAGGTTATTCAGGGAATTTAATGGGAAAACACACTGGTTGAGTTGACAGAAATGAAGGGGAGATCTTGCATCCTATCTGGTTTGGAACAGGAGAATTCATGTCCCTGATTTGAGTCCTAATGTAGACAGCTAGCTATACCCTCTGCTAGCTGTCAGCTTGGCTAAACAGTACACATAACAGAACATCACGTCCCAGATTTGAGTCCTAGCCAGTGTCTAGGAACACGTAGTTAGGAGCGGAGGACAGGAGAAAACACACATTTTTCTTAATTTTTTTAATTTGTTTTGCTATTCAAACGATTATGACAGACAGACAGACAGACAGACAGACAGACAGACAGACAGACAGACAGACAGACAGACAGACAGACAGACAGACGGGGATCTTGCATATTGGTAGTTGATAGCAGGGCCATTTGAATCAGACGCACCCATCCTGTTAGTCACCCGACTTATCAAAGATTAATAAGACCATTAGATCTAATTACTGCCAACAAAAATATTGCTTGGCCTGTGTGTCCCTCGTCCTGTATGTCTGGGAGTAAAACATGGGGCTCTCAGCTTCCCTCCCCTCCATATCCATCTAAAATAGATCAGTGATGTATCTTGTAAAATCCCCTTTAAATACAGGCTCTTGATACTCCTGTTAGACACTGAACACACCACACCACAACCCAAGGAGTGTGTATTCATCCCTTCAGAGTCCCCCTTAATTAAAGTGTCAGTTCCCTAAAAAAATGTAGGTTTGTGAGGCATTGTCATATTGAAAAGTGAAATAGAGTCCATAGTCAATAGCATCTGTGAAAGGAGAAACCTTTAGCAAACTAGCTCTCTGTGTTGGTGGGGGGAGAGTTCTACAGCTGTATAAAGCCCACTTCCCCCTAGTGTTAAAGACAGTAGTGTAAAGTACTTAAGTAAAAATACTTTAAAGTACTACTTCAAATCAAATGTATTTGTCACATACACATGGTTAGCAGGTGTTAATGCAAGTGTAGCGAAATGCTTGTGCTTCTAGTTCCGACCATGTAGTAATATCTAACAAGTAATATAACCTAACAATTTCACAACAACTACCTTATAAACACAAGTGTAAAGGAATGAATATGTACATAAAAATATAAATGAGTGATGACCGAACAACATAGGCAAGATGCAGTAGATGGTATAGAGTACAGTATATACATATGAGATGAGTAATGCAGGGTATGAAAACATTATATGAAGTGGCATTGTTTAAAGTGGCTAGTGATACATTACATCAAGATGGCAAGATGCAGTAGATGGTATAGCGTACAGTATATACATATGAGATGAGTAATGTAGGGTAAGTAAACATTATATAATATAAAGTGGCTAGTGATAAATTGATTACATACATTTTTCCATTATTAAAGTGGGTGGAGTTGAGTCAGTATGTTGGCAGCAGCCACTCAATGTTAGTGATGGCTGTTTAACAGTATGATGGCCTTGAGATAGAAGCTGTTTTTCAGTCTCTCGGTTCCCGCTTTGATGCACCTGTACTGACCTCGCCTTCTGGATGATAGCGGGGTGAACAGGCAGTGGCTCGGGTGGTTGTTGTCCTTGATGATCTTTTTGGCCTCCCTGTGACATCGGGTGGTGTAGGTGTCCTGGAGGGCAGGTAGTTTGCACCCGGTGATGCGTTGTGCAGACCTCACTACCCTCTGGAGAGCCTTCCGGTTATGGACGGAGCAGCTGCCGTACCAGGCGGTGATACGGCCCGACAGGATGCTCTCGATTGTGCATCTGTAAAAGTTTGTGAGTGTTTTTGGTGACAAGCCAAATTTCTTCAGCCTCCTGAGGTTGAAGAGGCGCTGCTGCACCTTCTTCACCATGCTGTCTGTGTGGGTGGACCATTTCAGTTTGTCCGTGATGTGTACGCCGAGGAGCTTAAAACTATCCACCCTCTCCGCTACTGTCCCATCAAAGTAGATAGGGGGCTGCTCCCTCTGCTTTTTCCTGAAGTCCACGATCATCTCCTTTGTTTTGTTGACATTGAGTGTGAGGTTATTTTCCTGACACCACACTCCGAGGGCCCTCACCTCCTCCCTGTAGGCCGTCTCGTCATTGTTGGTAATCAAGCCTACCACTGTAGTGTCGTCTGCAAACTTGATGATTGAGTTGGAGGCGTGCATGGCCACGCAGTCATGGGCGAACAGGGAGTACAGTAGAGGGCTGAGGACACACCCTTGTGGGGAGCCAGTGTTGAGGATCAGCGGGGTGGAAATGTTGTTACATACCCTCACCACCTGGGGGCGGCCCGTCAGGAAGTCCAGGACCCAGTTGCACAGGGCAGGGTCGAGACCCAGGGTCTCAAGCTTAACGACGAGTTTGGAGGGTACTATGGTGTTAAATGCTGAGCTGTAATCGATGAACAGCATTCTTACATAGGTATTCCTCTTGTCCAGATGGGTTAGGGCAGTGTGCAGTGTGATGGTGATTGCGTCGTCTGTGGACCTATTGTGGTGGTAAGCAAATTGGAGTGGGTCTAGGGTGTCAGGTAGGGTGGAGGTGATATGGTCCTTGGCTAGTCTCTCAAATCACTTCATGATGACGGAAGTGAGTTCTACAGGACTGTAGTCATTTAGCTCAGTTACCTTAGCTTTCTTGGGAACAGGAACAATGGTGGCCCTCTTGAAGCATGTGGGGACAGCAGACTGGGATAAGGATTGATTGAATATGTCTGTAAGCACACCAGCCAGCTGGTCTACGCATGCTCTGAGGACACGGCCGGGGATGCCGTCTGGGCCTGCAGCCTTGTGAGGGTTAACACATTTAAATGTTTATTCACGTTGGCTACAGTGAAGGAGAGCCCGCAGGTTTTGGTAGCGGGCCGTATCAGTGGCACTGTATTGTCCTCAAAGCGAGCAAAAAAGTTGTTTAGCCTTTCTGGGAGCAAGTCATCGTGATCCACGACGGGGCTGTTTTTTCTTTTGTAGTCCGTGATTGACTGTAGACCCTGCCACATACCTCTCGTGTCTGAGTCATTGAATTGCGACTCCATTTTTGTCTCTGTACTGACGCTTAGCTTGTTTGATTGCCTTGCGGAGGGAATAGCTACACAGTTTGTATTCGGTCATGTTTCCGGTCACCTTGCCCTGATTAAAAGCAGTGGTTTGCGCATTTAGTTTTGCGCGAATGCTGCCATCAATCCACGGTTTCTGGTTGGGGAATGTTTTAATAGACGCTGTGGGTACAACATCACCGATGCACTTGTTAACCTGTTGGGGATAGGGGGCAGTATTTGCACGGCCGGATAAAAAACGTACCCAATTTAATCTGGTTACTACTCCTGCCCAGTAACTAGAATATGCATATAATTGTTTGATTTGGATAGAAAACACCCCATTCAAACAGTTTCTAAAACTGTTTGAATGGTGTCTGTGAGTATAACACAACTCATTTGGCAGGCCAAAACCTGAGAAGATTCCAAACAGGAAGCACTCTCTCTGACTATTTCTTGGCTTTCTTGATCATCTCTATCCAAAACAGGGGATCTCTGGCATAACATGACATTTTCTAACGCTCCCATAGGCTCTCAGAAGGCGCCAGAATGTTGAATGATGACTTTGCAGGCCATGGCTGAAAAACAGTAGTGCATTTGGATAGTGGTCGATCTGAGAACAATGAGACTGGGGGAGCGTGCACGAGACGACTCCATGTTTTTATTTTTTCATCTTTGAATGAAAACAGGGTTTCCCGGTCGGAATATTATCGCTCTCTTACGAGAAAAATCGCATAAAAATTGATTTTAAACAGCGTTTGACATGCTTCGGGCGCGTCACCCTTCTTTACCCTTCGGATAGTGTCTTGAACGCACGAACAAAACGCCGCTACTTGGATATAACTATGGATTATTTGGAACCAAACCAACAGTTGTTATTGAAGTAGAAGTCCTGGGAGTGCATTCTGACGAAGAACAGCAAAGGTAATCCAATTTTTCTTATAGTAAATCTGAGTTTGGTGAGTACCACACTTGGTGGGTGTCAAAATAGCTAGCCTGTGATGGCCGGGCTATCTACTCAGAATATTGCAAAATGTGCTTTCACCGAAAAGCTATTTTAAAATCGGACATAGCGATTGCATAAAGGAGTTCTGTATCTATAATTCTTAAAATAATTGTTATGTTTTTTGTGAACGGTTATCGTGAGTAATTTAGTAAATTCACCGGAAGTGTTCGGTGGGAATGCTAGTCACATGCTAATGTAAAAATCTGGTTTTTGATATAAATATGAACTTGATTGAACAAAACATGCATGTATTGTATAACATAATGTCCTAGGAGTGTCATCTGATGAAGATCATCAAAGGTTAGTGCTGCATTTAGCTGTGGTTTTGGTTTTTGTGACATTATATGCTAGCTTGAAAAATGGGTGTCTGATTATTTCTGGCTGGGTACTCTGCTGACATAATCTAATGTTTTGCTTTCGTTGTAAAGCCTTTTTGAAATCGGACAGTGTGGTTAGATTAACGAGAGTCTTGTCTTTAAAATGGTGTAAAATAGTCATATGTTTGAGAAATTGAAGTAATAGCATTTCTCAGGTATTTGAATATCGCGCCACGGGATTCCACTGGCTGTTGACTAGCCCATAGAGGTTAATGAACTCGCACACCGAATCAGCATATTTGTCAATGTTGTTGTTCGCCGCAATGCGGAACATATCCCAGTCCACGTGATCGAAGCAATCTTGAAGCGTGGAATCCGATAGGTCGGACCAGCGTTGAACAGATCTGAGGGCGGGAGCTTCCTGTTTTAGTTTCTGTCTATAGGCTGGGAGCAACAAAATGGAGTCGTGGTCAGCTTTTCCGAAGGGAGGGCGGGGGAGGGCCTTATATGCGTCGCGGAAGTTAGAATAACAGTGGTCTAGGGTTTTGCTACCCCTGGTAGCACAATCGATATGCTGAGAGAATTTGAGGAGCCTTGTTTTCAGATTAGCCTTGTTAAAATCCCCGGCTACAATAAATGCAGTCTCAGGATATGTGGTTTCAAGTTTACATAGAGTCCAATGAAGTTCTTTTAGGGCCGTCGATGTGTCTGCTTGGGGGGGATATACACGACTGTGATTATGATCGAAGAGAATTCTCTTGGTAGATAATGCGGTTAGCATTTGATAGTGAGGAATTCTAAGTCAGGTGAACAAAAGGACTTGAGTTCCTGTATGTTGTTATGATCACACCACGTCTCGTTAACTTGTTGGGGCTAGGGGGCAGTATTTGTACAGCCGGATAAAAACGTACCCGATTTAAACTGGTTACTACTCTTGCCCAAAAACGAGAACATGCATATAATTATTTTGTTTTTGTTTTTTCCTTCAATAAAAGAAGATGAAAAATATACCCGCTGCAGTTTGGTCCACTCCATATGACGAACGTTACATTATGGGGGTTGAATGCTGTAACAACACTGAATAAAACAATTAATAAAAGTCCCATGATGGTAGTGACCGCTCATTGGTGCTTATCACTTATTAACTGTTGGGGCTAGGGGGCAGTATTTGCACGGCCGGATAAAAAACGTACCCGATTTAATCTGGTTACTACTCCTGCCCAGAAACGAGAATATGCATATAATTAGTAGATGTGGATAGAAAACACTCTAAAGTTTCTAAAACTGTTTGAATGGTGTCTGTGAGTATAACAGAACTCATATGGCAGGCCAAAACCTGCAAAGATTCCATACAGGAAGTGCCCTGTCTGACAATTTATTGTCCTTCTGTAGCCTCTCTATCGAAAATACAGCATCTGTGCTGTAACGTGACATTTTCTAAGGCTTCCATTGGCTCTCAGAAGGTGCCAGAAAGTGTAATGAGATGTCTGCAGTCTCTGGGCGAAGAACAGCAGCAGAGTTTCTTACTGGCCTGCCTGGGGACAGTGACACTGGAGATGCGCGTTCATGTGAATTCTCCATTTTGTTCTTTCAGTCTTTGAATGAATACAACGTCGCCCAGTTGGAATTTTATCGCTATTTTACGAGACAAATCGCATAAAAATTGATTTTAAACAGCGTTTGACATGCTTCGAAGTACGGTAATGGAATATTTTGAAATTTTGACATGAAATGCGCTCGCGCGTCACCCTTCGGATTGTGACCTGAACGCACGAACAAAAGGGAGCTATTTCAATATAACTATGGATTATTTCAAACCAAAACAACATTTGTTGTTGAAGTAGAAGTCCTGGGAGTGTATTTTGACGAAGAACAGCAAAGGTAATCCAATTTTTCTTATAGTAAATCTGAGTTTGGTGAGGGCCAAACTTGGTGGGTGTCAAATTAGCTAGCCGTGATGGGCGGGCTATCTACTCAGAATATTGCAAAATGTGCTTTCGCCGAAAAGCTATTTTAAAATCTGACACCGCGATTGCATAAAGGAGTTCTGTATCTATTATTCTTAAAATAATTGTTATGTATTTTGTGAACGTTTTATGCTGAGTAATTAAGTAAATTCACCGGAAGTTTGCGGTGTGTATGCTAGTTGCTAGTTCTGAACATCACATGCTAATGTAAAAAGCTGTTTTTTGATATAAATATGAACTTGATTGAACAAAACATGCATGTATTGTATAACATAATGTCCTAGGAGTGTCATCTGATGAAGATCATCAAAGGTTATATAATTATATGCATATTCT
This sequence comes from Salmo trutta, assembly GCF_901001165.1. Lineage (NCBI taxonomy): Eukaryota > Metazoa > Chordata > Actinopteri > Salmoniformes > Salmonidae > Salmo > Salmo trutta. The sequence goes on from NC_042958.1 coordinate 49,385,376, forward strand.
AGTTTTTGGGCAGTAGTAATAACCAGATTAAATCAGGTACGTTTTTTTATCCGGCCGTGCAAATACTGCCCCTTATCCCCAACAGGTTAACGAGAGTCTTATCTTTCAAATGGTGTAAAATAGTCCTATGTTTGAGAACTTTGAATTATGACATTTTGTCGTTTTAAATTTGGCGCTCTGATGTGTCACTGGCTGTTGAATAGTGCGGGACGATTTCGTCCCACCTACCCTAGAGAGGTTAATCATAAGGCATACACCCCCGCCCTTCTTTTTACCAGAGAGATGCTTGTTTCTGTCGGCGCGATGCGTGAAGAAACCAGGTGGCTGTACCAACTCAGATAGCGTGTCTCGAGTGAGCCATGTTTCCGTGAAACAAAGAACGTTACAGTCTCGGATGTCTCTCTGGAATGCTACCCTTGCTCGGATTTTGTCTACCTTGTTGTCAAGAGACTGGACATTGGCGAGTAGTATGCTCGGGAGCGATGCGCGATGTGCCCGTCTACGGAGCCTGACCAGAAGACCGCTCCGTCTGCCCCTTCTTCTATGGCGTCTTTGTTTTGGGTCGCCGGCTGGGATCCGATCCATTGTCCTGGGTGGTAGGCCAAACAGAGGATCCGCTTCGGGAAAGTCGTATTTCTGGTCGTAATGTTGGTGAGTTGACGTTGCTCTTATATCCAATAGTTCCTCCCGACTGTCCGTAATAAAACCTAAGATTACCTGGGGTAACAATGTAAGAAATAACACATAAAAAAACAAAATATTGCATAGTTTCCTAGGAACACGAAGCGAGGCGGCCATCTCTGTCGGCGCAGGAAATTAATATTAGTCGTTTTTTGGGGTATCTGTACTTTACTATTTATATGTTTGACTACTATTACTTTCACTTCACTATATTCCATAAGAAAATATTGTACTTTTTACTCCATACATTTTCCTCGACACCCAAAAGTACTTGTTACATTTTGAATGCTTAGCAGGACAGGAAAATAGTCAAATTTAGGCAGTTATCAACAGAACATCCCTGGTCACCCCTACTGCCTCTGATCTGGCTGACTCACTAAACACAAATGCTTTTCTTGTAAATTATGTCTGAGTGTTGGAGTGTGCCCCTGGCTTTCTGTAAAAAAAACTAGATCATTGTGCCATCTGGTTTGCTTCATATAAGTAATTTGAAATGATATACACTTTTAGTTTTGATAGTTAATTATATTTTAAAACAAATACTTTTAGACTTTTACTCAAGTAGTATTTTACTGGGTGACTTTTACTTTTACTTGAGTCATTTTCTAATAAGGTACCTTTACTTTTACTCAAGTATGACAGTTGGGTACTTTTTCCACCACTGGTCAAAGGGAATTGGGGTACGAGCCGTCTTTCTAACAGAGACACAACAATAGCCACACAACCTGCTGAGAAAAGAGAGAGAAATGGAGAGAGACAGAGGTAGAGAGAGAGAGAGAGAGAGGGAGATGGAGAGAGTAAGGAGTGAGATATCTGGTAGTTTCTTTGCAGAGAATACATGGAGGTCGACTTCATCGACTGGAATGTCTGGCACAAATAAGCTCTCCTTTTATTTTACAAGGTTCCCACTCTCTTCCTCCTTTCTCTATCCCCTTGACAATTTGAACAGAGTATGCACTGTACATGCGGTAGAGTTTCAGAGTCAGCATCTCCTTGAGGACAGTGTTAGAGAAAGGGTTTAGTGGGGATATTGGATGTATTATCTGGTTGGAGGATTGGAGTAGCGTAGCTCAATGTTTTGTCTCACCAAACTTTTCACACGTACGGATATATTCACACTCAAATAATAACTTTCCAAGCCTCATCTAGAGAGAAGGAATTCATGTCAGAAGAACCCAGACAAAGAGAGGGAACGAGGGAGAGGGAACGAGGGAGAGGGAACGAGGGAGGGGGAACGAGGGAGAGGGAACGAGGGAGCAAACACAAGAGGATAACGAGGGAGAAGAGAAGAGGGAGGGATAGGGGAGGAAAACTATAAAACTTTACCCTAATACCAGGAGAGAAAGTGTGTGTGTGTGTGCATGCGTGCGTGTAATTGGCGTCTGTTAGTATTTGTTGAGCGACTGGGTAGTAACCCTGTGAATCTGGATGCCTGCTCTGCACACACACACAAACTCACGCCATGTGGGTCGGCTGGGGGATAAAAAGACAGAAGAATCAGAGGAAAACTACACAGGGAAGTTGGAACGTTGGAATACTCAATCAGAATGGGAAGGTGGACTCTCTTCTCCCCTAACCCCTCCCTTACACACACATGCACACAAACTCTCTCTCATACACACACACAAACGCTCTCTCACTCACACACAAAAACTCTCTCTCTCTAACATACAAACTCTCTCTCAACACACCATTGAAATCTCTTCAATCTCTCCACTAGCTGCTTCACCACTACATCTGTATGACATATAGTGCGTTAGTGCAGGATATCTGGTGGCGTGCTCCCTTCAGGCTACGGTTTGAGAGAGAGAGAGAGAGAGAGAGAGAGAGAGAGAGAGAGAGAGAGAGAGAGAGAGAGAGAGAGAGAGAGAAATTCACAAAATGGGACAAACACCAAATTGAGACTATGCATGTAGAATTCTGCATCAGTGTACAACATAAAACACCAAATAATGCATGCATAGCAGAATTAGGCCAATATCCGCTAATGATCAAATCCAGAAAAGAGACGTTAAATTCTACAATCAATCAAATGTATTTATAACCACCTAAGAGGGAGTGATTCCCAAACCTTCCTTAACAAAGCCATCACCTACAGAGAGATGAAATAACAAAGCCATCACCTACAGAGAGATGAACCTGGAGAAGAGTCCCCTAAGCAAGCTGGTCCTGGGGCTCTGTTCACAAACACAAACAGACCACACAGAGCCCCAGGACAGCAACACAATTAGACCCAACCAAATCATGAGAAAACAAAAAGATAATTACTTGACACATTGGAAAGAATTAACAAAAAAACACAGCAAACTAGAATGCTATTTGGCCCTAAACAGAGAGTACACAGTGGCAGAATACCTGACCACTGTGACTGACCCAAACTTAAGGATCTTGATAAACTCACATATCTATTGGGTGAAACCCCACAGCAGCAAGATGTGTGACCTGTTGCCACTAGAAAAGGGCAACCAGCGAAGAACAAGCACCATTGTAAATACAGCCCATATGTATGTTTATTTATTTTCCTTTTGTACTTTTGTAGTTAACTACTTGCACATAATATGAAACGTCTTTATTCTTTTGGAACTTTTGTGAATGTAATGTTTACTGTTTTTTTTGTTGTTGTTAATTTCACTTTTGTTTATGATCTATTTCACTTCCTTTGGCAATGTAAACGTATGTTTCCCATGCCAATAAAGCACTGGAATTCAGACGTTTGGGGGCCTTCTTCACCCTTAACACACAGACACACACGCTCTCCTGCACTTCACATGGCCACAAATATGCTCCTGTAAACAAGACAGTCCAGAGTTGAAACGCTCTGAGGATTGAGAAGAAAGGGAATTTCTCTTCCGACTTCAGGGAATGAAGTTGAGTAAAGGCCAGGAGAGGTTCACTGCACACGGCTACACACAGTCTAAACCACTGACCTTACAGGGAATAGTCCTCAGACTACAGGAGAGGTTCACTGCACACGGCTACACACAGTCTAAACCACTGGCCTTACAGGGAATAGTCCTCAGACTACAGGAGAGGTTCACTGCACACGGCTACACACAGTCTAAACCACTGACCTTACAGGGAATAGTCCTCAGACTACAGGAGAGGTTCACTGCACACGGCTACACACAGTCTAAACCACTGACCTTACAGGGAATAGTCCTCAGACTACAGGATAGGTTCACTGCACACGGCTACACACAGTCTAAACCACTGACCTTACAGGGAATAGTCCTCAGACTACAGGAGAGGTTCACTGCACACGGCTACACACAGTCTAAACCACTGACCTTACAGGGAATAGTCCTCAGACTACAGGAGAGTTTCACTGCACACGGCTACACACAGTCTAAACCACTGACCTTACAGGGAATAGTCCTCAGACTACAGGAGAGGTTCACTGCACACGGCTACACACAGTCTAAACCACTGACCTTACAGGGAATAGTCCTCAGACTACAGGAGAGGTTCACTGCACACGGCTACACACAGTCTAAACCACTGGCCTTACAGGGAATAGTCCTCAGACTACAGGAGAGGTTCACTGCACACGGCTACACACAGTCTAAACCACTGACCTTACAGGGAATAGTCCTCAGACTACAGGAGAGGTTCACTGCACACGGCTACACACAGTCTAAACCACTGACCTTACAGGGAATAGTCCTCAGACTACAGGAGAGGTTCACTGCACACGGCTACACACAGTCTAAACCACTGACCTTACAGGGAATAGTCCTCAGACTACAGATTGGCTTCTCCAATCCCAACCTACCCCAGTCCTACACACACACACACACACACACACACACACACACACACACACACACACACACACACACAATCCTCCACAAGATATATTGTACAAACAACAAAATCACACTCACCTGTTCGTGGTACTCAATCCCCATACTCAGTGTATTAATCAGAATGGCGATCATGATTCCTCTTCCAAAATACTTGCTGTCCACTATCTTCCTAAAGGTATCACACACCAGCCTCCAGGCTCGGACCACTCTCCCCACCGTGGTACCCAGCTTTCGCTGCCTCTTCCTGGGCTGACGGCTGTCCCGACGGTCCCTGTGGTCCCTGTGGTGGAGGTCCTGGGTGAACTCGTAGACGCCCTCGCTGTCTGATTCCCCGGGGGTCTCGTTTCCGTCTGTGCCTTCTGACTCCCCTGACAGAGCCTTGACACAGTAGGGGCACGACTCAGGGTCAAAGGTGAACGAGGGGTCCAGGGTTCCGATGGCACTCAGGTCATGTCGTGAGAGCTGGGCTAGAGGGATGAAGGGATGGACGGTGATGATGAAAGGAAGGAGGGATGGAGAAGAAAAACTGTCATACTTCCAGATATATCACATCAGCACATTTGTTGATATTGCATGTCAGAAAAGCAATGTTCCCTTTTTGTCCCTATATCATTACAGTCACAGCATGACTTAAAACAAGACAAAAACACCAGTCGAACCACACCTCTAACTCCTGTCTTTCTCACATTGGTTTGAGTGTGTTTAATGGCTTACCTGTGGGTGTGTGTGTGTCTAACACACTCGATGGTCCTCTCTCCAGGGGTAGAGAGGGTATATTGAGGTTTATATTACTAATGGTACTAGCTGTAACACTGCCACTTCTAAACTCCATTAGTGTGCTGGGCTGTAGGGTGGGGTAGTTTTTAGGTCTGGGACCAGCGAAGGGCACTGAGTTCCTCTTCATAGGCCTGGACATGGGCGTAGGGGCCAGGGAGAAGGGGCTAGTGGTAGGGGCGAGGAGTGTGGGGGTGCTGGGCTCCAGGTGGCAGTCTGTGTGTAATGTACTCCGCACTGATGACGAGTTGCCACTGCCGGTTCCCAGAGCGGGATTGGCCGGTGACACCGGGTTTGCCAAGTTCAGGTCAGAGGTCAGCAACGGAAGAGGACCCAGCATGAGACGCCCAGTGCCCCCGTTGTTGCTATGGGAACCCATCTCCACTTCCCCCCCTCCTCCCCCGACCCCCGCCACCCCTCTCCCCACTAGTCTCCCTCTCACACTCCCGTTCACTAAGTGATAGTGATAATGATGATGGTGATGTTGGTGAACCAAGTAATGAACGGACATAGACCCTTTTGTGGAGACCACAGAACCCTGTCGCGAAGTCTTCCTCCTCTT